>NW_020925178.1:57856-216118 GCF_003984885.1 Neopelma chrysocephalum
ATCTGTGCTTCCATTATTTATTCCCCAATGGCTCACCTTCTTTCCAGATGTCTGTAAGTTCGGCTCTAAGGTCCGCCGCTCGGCTCTAAGGTCCGCCGCCAAATGCTACATTGGGGTTCCGTCGTCGCTGCTCTGAGGTCCGCAGCTACCGCTCTGAGGTCCGCGGCGATGAATCCCCTTGCTACCCCTCTAAGGTCCGTGGCAAATCTTCTGCAATAAATCTTCTTTGTCACCACTCTAAGGTCCGTGGTCTTATGCAAGGAATCCTCCTTGCAGTAAATCTTCTGCAATAAATCTTCTCTATCACCGCTCTAAGGTCCGCGGTCTTATGCAAGGAATCCTCCTTGCAGTAAATCTTCTGCGCAATAAATCGCGTCGGGGTTCACCAATTGATGACGGCCAAGAATGCACTCCGATAGCAGGCAAAGGCACACAGCTACTTTATTGGACTCAAATGTTTCTTTTTATACTTTTTGTATACTATTGTGCTAGAACATAATTGGTTAAAAGTCTCTAGCATAATACACTGTATTGGAGACACAGAAGACACTGTGTTCACTGTCATTGGTGACCTGAGGACACTGTGCACACTGTCATTGGTGACACCACACACATCTTGATTGGTGACCTCTGGTCTCGGCTGCACCACGTCTGTTCCATCCAGCATTGCAGTAAATATTCCCTTAGAGCTGTTTACATTCTTCTGCAACTTCAGAGCTGCAACTGCTCAGATTCAAGGCCTACCATCCAGTCATTTCCCACACTTACTCTCCCTTACCCTTATCCTGTCTTTCCTTTCTCTCCCTTATGCATTTTCCCTAAAGGTTATCTCTATGCCATATTGCTATAGATGAGAGATATAGATGATAACACCCAAAATGCTAACGTACCTGTTTACCTTTGAAAAAAAATTGTTCTAAAATAAACCCTACATATATATGTTTTCAAACACTGATTATTCAGTGTCGTTTCATTCTAATTCACTCCAAGGGATTCATTAATAAGAACCAGGGTTACCCCGCCTTTTCTGGAGCGGGTCGTAACACAGTCGGAGTGGCAATTTCAGTGCAAGGCTCCTGCAAGCGAACAATATCCCTTTTTCCCAGGAATGAAAGCCCTTACCCAAGTGCTTTCTGGTGCAGTGTGTAGGGCACTCTGGGCACTCCAAAAGCAGCAAGAGGTTTCTGCCATGGCACCTTTTGTCTGGGAGGAATCCTCGTTGGTATTCAATTCTGGGACTCGGACTGGCAATTTTTGGGCAGGTTTCCTGCAAACAAACAACAGCCCTTTTCCTAAGGAAAGAAAGCTCTTATTCTCCATCTCTCATCTGCAGTTGTTGTGTCACTCTTGGCACTTTTGATGCAGCAAGAACTTTCTGTACTGGCCCCTTTTGTCTGGGAGGAATCTTCTTCTGTATTCAATTCTGGCAGTCGGAGTGGCAATTTCAGCGCAGGGTAACTGCAATCAAATAACAGCCCTTTTCCCAAGGAAAGAAAGGTCTTGCCCTTGAGGTTTCTGCTGCAGTTGGTGGGTCAACCTGGGCACTCCATAAGGAGCAAAAGCTTTCTGTCCTGGCACCTTTTGTCTGGGAAGAATCTTCGTCCATATTCAGTTTTGTAAGTTGGAGAGGCAATTTCATCACAGGGCTCCTGCAAGTGAACAAAAGGCTTTTTCTCCAGGAAAGGAAGCCCTTACCCTCATAGTCTCTTGCACATGGTGGGTCACCCTGGGCACTCCAAAAGCAGCAGAATCTTTCTGTTCTGGCATCTTTTTTCTGGGAGGAATCTTTGTCCGTATTCATTTCTGGGAGTCGGAGTTGCAATTTCAGTGCAGGGCTCCTGCAAGCTAACAACAGCTGTTTTTCCCAGGAATGAAAGCCCTTCCCTCGTGATTTTTGGTGCAGCAAGAGCTTCTCTCCTGGAACATTTTGCCTGGGAATATTCCTCATTGGTATTCAATTTTGGGACTCGGACTGGCAATTTTAGAGCAGTGTTCCTTCAAGCAAACAACAGCCCTTTTCCCAAGGAAAGAAATGCCTTATCCTCCGTCTCTCATCTGCACATGTTGTGCCACTCTTGGCACTCTTGATGCAGCAAGAGCTTTCTGTCCTGGCACCTCTTATCTGGGTGGAATCCTCATTGGCATTCAAATTTGGAAGGTCATCTGGCAATTTCAGAGCAGGATTCCTGCAAGAGAACAACAACCCTTTTGCCCGGGAATGAAAGTCCTAATACTCAGTCTCTCAGGTGCAGGTTGTTTGCTACTCTTGATGGCCACTACATAAGGTACAAGAGCTTTCTGTCCTGGCACCTTCGTCCGTATTCAATTTTGGGAGCCGGACTCGCAGTTTTACTTTGCTGAAATGTGAGGACGGAAGATGACATTAGGAAGATCTTCAGTGTCTTATTAGGCACTTGTACACTTGCAGATGAGAAAGCTTATGCAAATTATGGGGTTTTTTTTCCCTAGACTGCTGACACAAAACACTGATTAGATTTTGGGAGATATTTTAAATTAGAAACTTTTGAAGAGTTGACAGTTGCAGAAGGGTACTGAGGTCCCCCAAAGACATCTGGTAGGGCTCTCAATCACGTGGCAGTTTTTCCAAGTGTTGGGTAGGCCAGAAAATTGAGAAGGAATAGATGAAGGTCAGAGTAGAATTCTCAAAAAGTAACAAGGACTACATCAAACTAGGCATAGGGCCAAAAGCACACATCAGAAATTCTGGTGTGCACAAACGTTTATGAAAGTTTGTGTAATTTCTGAATTTAAACATACACCAAGTCAGCAAAATTTACATGAGAAAAAAGGTATCTATTGAGGGCTATGTTGATTAGCAATCTCCAGCAGACAGTGAAAATAATCACCTCTTTTTATTTGGGCCCCTGTTTTTCGGATATTGTCTAATTTCATCCTTCCTCCCCTTTGGGTATCCCCATTTCTCCTCCACTTCCACCTCATTTGCTGTGTTTAGGAGTATTCAGCCCATGGGTATGACTTTTATTTTTCACTTTCTGTTGTCACCTCTTTTGCTGACTGCTGGCACAGGCTTACTGAGAGCTTGCTGGTGATTGATGTTGGGAAAACACTTAGAGATTGCTAATATATTAAAAAATACAGGGGTTATTCTTACTTTGTCCATTACTATACTGATTTCAGTGCATGGCAGCAGTTTCTTACACCAGCTGAAGACTGGTCTGTCTAGGAACAGCTGATTTGCAAAATGGGGCAGAAAATATTTCAAGAACAGACATTTATGGAATGCTGAATGGACAACTAACCTGCCCCCTATACAATAGATGCAGAAAATGAAATCTGAAGAGATAAGTGAAAAACAAAGCTATGATCTGGAGTATAGTCTTTGAGCAAAACTATAGGTGTTTTTGCTGTCTTTTTCCCTCTTTCTCTTAGTCCTCAGTCTCTTTTTGAAATAGATTTTAAGACTAAACCAACATGATCTAAAGTGTTCCTCCAGACTAATTAACCTCAGCCCAGTGATATGGTCAGTTGTTTACAGCACCAAAATTCATCACCATGGAAATGATTGCAGCTAGAGGTGGTCTTGACCCAAAGCTGAGATTCAAGCATCTGCATGTTTTGTAAGCTCAGGTAAACCTCAGATCCAAATCCAAGCAGAATCTTAATTGTCTGTCATGGTTTAACCCTGGGAACTAAATACCATGCTGCTGACTGCTCACTCCCCCCTGGGATGGTGAGTCAACAATCAAAGCAGTGTGTTATCAACATTATTCTCATGCTAAATCCAAAACACAGAACTGCACTAGCTACCAGGAAGAAATTAACTCTATCCCAGCCAAAACCAAAACACTGTGTCTTCAGTGTTGTATTACAAATGCTAAGCTGTGGCAGCTGAGGGTGAAATGGATAAGGAAACCACGTTGACAACAAAGCACTTGGCTTTGATACAGAAACACCTTGGAAATCAATCTGGCTAAAACTTTAACATGGCTACAGAGATATTTCTACAACAGACTTATTTACAAGGCACTTCTTAGGGAAGCACAATTCTTGGTTACATTATGAACCTGAATATTCACAAGGATAATGCAAAAAATATAGAATATATTGTGGTGTGGAATCGCTATAAAAGACATGATTGTATGAGGGATTTCTGTGAACTGCAACATTCCCTTTATGTCAGGACTAATTACTTTCTGGAGGAATGGTTCTCCTCTTCATTATATAATAGCAAGATTTTGGGGGGTACTGCATGTTCCTGTCCTGTCTCCAATTTCCCTTCTTTTTCTAATTCTCTAAAGTTATTTGGTCAGAATTATATGTATGTGCATAAGATGGACTGGGTTTGCACTTTTGCCATATGTATGAATCAGGCCTTGCTTCCTCAGGCATTTGCTCAAAGTTTACTTGACAAGGTTGTATTGTCATTTTTGTCCTCATCTAAAGAGCTCTCACTCCTTTTCCTTTAGGGAGTTCATAGTCAGCTTTCAAAAGATGAGGATTCCTTGTATGTGATGTAGGAGTAAATCCCTGGAAGTAAGATTATTGGAACTGGACAGTTGGAAAATGATGAGAAAAGCAATAGAAGGTTGTCAGCTTTCTCCCTGGGTAACAGCTTCCAGTAGAATCCACAGTGCCTGGAACTTGTAGCCCTTTGTGCTAAGTGCTGTGCTGCAGTGCTGCCTAGGAAAGATTAAAAAATTGTTTTCCTATAAACTCCAGAATATCAGTGTGTGCCAGCAAGTGTGGGAATGTTAAACCTGATGGATTAGGAACACAGATGCGTGTGCCAGTAGCTATGGATGACATGAGTGTTAATACTGCTGGTTTCTGCTTTTTACCCAAAGTGTGTATGACGGGTTGTGGAGGTTCTTTTCCAGCTGTTGCACTGAAGTTGTGTTTCGGACACTGTTCTTGGTTACATTGTAACCAAAAAAGGGAGCTAATACAGGTCAACTGGGATTTAGGGTTTGGCTGGAACCCTGACATGTCAATTCTACTAATGGCCTAAAGCCTCATGAGCTGCAGTAGCGCTCAGATTTGAGAGAGCAAAATTCATTAATCCTCTTTTCAAATTTTTTCCTTTTGATCGCCCAAGAAGTGTGCAGACCCAGAGGTTCTGTTTACTGGAAAAGGCCTATAAGAAGAGACAAACCTGGACCTGCTGCAAGGTTGTTAAATTTAGGAATGAAAAGGCAGGGTAGGCTGGCCCTGTTGCTGTGTTGCTCAACACATAGGTTCAGTTTCCTTGACAAATGATGGGCAGTGCCTCCAAAATTGGAATTCTGATCCCAAAGGGGCCCTGTGTTATTTTAACATAAAGAATGGTTATTAAACTGTTAGAGGGTTAATAGTTTCATCTTAATAATCTTGATAGATGGTGCACATTTCACCAGTGCTCCAAAAGCCCACAATGAACTTTAAAATATTTTACTATTGGTGTGTCCTTCATTTCCCAAGGAAGTCTAAGGAGAACTCTTCTTGCTAATAAATTCTTTATCATAACATAGCTGGTTGTCCCCTTATAGAAGGGAAATATATCCTTTGCTGTGCTGTCTGATTAATTGGTCCAATTTCACCTGGAAAATTAATTGTCTTTGTTATCTAGAAAGTTACTTAAAGAGGTCTGAGCAAAATCCCAGCCCATGAGCCTGATGACTTTATTAACTTATTACTTTTTAAGTGAGTTCTGTGTGAAGGATTCCCTTCAACTTTGAGAACTATTTTTCTTCTTTTCTCAGGATTTCAGGATGACAAATGGGATGTCAGATATGACTTACTGGAAGACCTTAAGGGATTCATAGAGCTTTTACCCTTACCTCAAAATGTTCTGTATGATGTAGCCTGTGAAGCTGGCCAATTTTAATCACTAAATCTAATATCTCAGTGGTTTTGCAACAGGTAAAGTAGCTTTTCTCTTAACTGAAGCAGTTCTTATTGGTCTTTAAGTGAGGAAAAAGTAATAAAATATGTGTTTATAAATATGCGAGTTAATCCAGTCATGGAAATTGTAGTACACAACTAAGGATTAAGAAAAGGAAATTCTTGGCAGTTTTAAAACATTATAAGCCAGTGCTTTACTTCTCTTTGCTTAGACTTTTATCAGCAAAGGAACATGTGCAAAGCTGATGAAGATGCACAAGCATCTCTATTTGTATATATATTGTATTTTCTGGTACTAACACATGCTGAATACAACAACTAGATGGAAACACTCTGCTAATTGACTTACTTTGTGCTGGCCTCATCATTGACAGAAAGGGCAACAGTTGTCAGTGAGGTAGAACTGTAAATGACAGAAACCCTCCTGCTTCAGGTCATAAGACAATTTGCAATAGCCTGTGTTCAGGAAGAAATTTTCCCACGGGTTTATAGAATTGCAAAATTATGTTTGTTACAGAATTTCTTCTGCCTTCTGGGAGTGACTGTCTGATATGGCAGTTCTGCTACCAGGGCAATCCTTTTTTCCTGACATTTGTTCCTGCACACAACTCCTAAACAAGATGGGAGATCACAGTGACATGTCCAATGAGGTGGATCAAATATTGTGCTTCCTGGATATATTTGAATTGTTATTATCTCCTTGGATCTCTAGGCTTGTGTTATTATTATATGAACTAGAACTTCAACATCCATGACCTGCTGGTGATTACACCAGCAAAGTTAGCAGCTTTCTTACCTTCTATGCAGAATTGCCATGGCATTCCAAATATTTCAGCAATAAGAGAACATCAGCTCAGAATAGTTGAGGTTGGAAAGGACCTCCGAAGGTCATCTAGTTCAATACCACTTACAACAGCATGCCCAGGACCATGTCCAGATGTCTCTTGAATGTCTCCAAGGTGGGACATTCCACAACCTCTCTGGGCAACCTGTGTGTAGTGGTTTCACTTGTCTGGCCTCCCCTGGGGCTGGAAATGGTTAATCCCAAGTAAGTTTCCGATGGAGGGGCCAATGGAGAGCTGTGTTTTGCCCCTGTGAAATTAGCATATTACAACAACCGGAGGGGAAGTTGCTGGCAGAGACAATCGGAGCCACGAAGGGTGGCCAGGGGGCCCCCAAACCCGAGGGGCCCCTGAGCCTCCGCGGCCTTGGTTCGACCAGGGCCAGGGCGGTTTCCTCGCCGTTTCCCCCCACTGCGAGTGGGGGCAGTGACTATCGTGTAGCAGAGCTGGAAGAATTCCAGGCAGAGGAGAGAGAAACTTCAAGCAGTCTCGCTGCCACCTCCCCCACAATGGCGGGGGAGGGAGCGACTCGAGCTGAGACTGGAGCAACGGAGATGGGCCGAGGGGCTCGGAGGTGCCCTACGTGAGGTTTGGACGAGGGCAGTTGAAAACTGAAGGATGAGGAATGCGGGGGGAATACCCTCCCTTGCCATGTGAAAGTTGAGCTGATGCAGCAGCTATGACAGAGAGAAACCAAACCAAGCAGACTTTTTCTGGGTAAGGACTTTGATGAAAGCTATTTGGGGTATAAGACTGAGCAAAAACCCGGAAAATCCTGCAACCTGGGGAGAAGAGTGGACCTGAAGTGGAGAAGGCCCTAAATCTTACTCCCTGGGAGGAACCTTCACAAAGCAGGGGGAAAAGACTCAAAAGCTGACTCCCTGTAGCTCGTGATGCAGACCTGGTAAAGCAAGTGTTCCCTTGCGGTCCAGGAGGAGACCTCGGCAGAGGCCGAGCAGCTGGTGGGGGTGTAAAAGACTCCTTTCCCCATACTCCAATGAGAGAGAGACTTTAGCTATCGCCCTGAAGGTTCTTCTTCTGGATTGATGTGGGAGGGCCCCAGGGGTGGTAGAAATTGTATTAATACTGTGTATTTATTTGCTTTTTAGTTTCTATAGTTTTTATTCTGTTAGTAATAAATTTTGATATAACTCTCCCATGCTGAGTTGTGCCTGTCTGAAACCTTCTCTCTCACATTGAGGTAAATTGTGGGGGGACTTTGAAATTGGATTTTTGGGAGCTTTGAAACCGCTACACCGTGCCAGTGCTTGGTCACCCTCACAGTTAGAAAGTGTTTCCTGATGTTCAGACAGCACCTCCCATGTTTCAGTTTGTGTCTATCTCCTCTTGTTCTGTCACTGGGCACCACTGAGAGGAGCCTGGCTCAATCTTCTTTACACCCTCCCTTCAGGGTGGTGTAAACAACAAGTAATAGGATGAGAGGAAATGGCCTCAAGCTGCACCAGGGGAGATTTAGATTGGATATTACAAAAAATTTCTTCACCAAAGGGTTATCAAACATTGGAACGGGTTGCCCAGGGAAGCGGTTGAGTTGCCATCCCTGGAACTATTTAAAGGATGTTTATATGTGGCACTTAAGGACTCAGGTTAGTGGTGCACTCATCAGTGTTGGGTTAAAGGTTGGACTCTAAGACCTTAAAGATATTTTCCAGCCTAAATGATTCTATGATTCGGGTATTTAAATATTGATAACATTCACAGAAGGCATCAAGGGACAATTTGCCATCTACTAAAGCAGAATAAGTTAGGACAGTAACAACAGCACACTGTTATGTAAAAACCCTATAAAGTTTGAAGGAAGACATTGAAACATATGTGAAAGCCTTTTATTGATTGCCCAAAAAGGTAAAAATAGCTACAGGTAAAAAATAGGAAATAAAAATGCTACAAAGTTCTGTTCTTAGACACTCCTCACAGTGCAGTGCTTTAAGTTTTAATGCTTCATGAAAAATCATATTAAACACTCAATAGTTGTACCTAACAGTCTGAAATGTATACTTTTATAAGATTAAGTGTATATTAGAACATGGAGAAGGTTGTCCATTATTTTTATTAATAAGTTCTTATATACATTCAGGGTTCAGGCATAGTTATATATGATATAAACTAGAGGGGAACACAGTGTGGGAGTGGCTGTGGTGCCATCTCCCTTATCATAAGAAAGGTGCACTGAAATATCCTAAACCTCACGAAACACAAAGTCTGGACAAGTATCTTATGGTAAAAGATAAACCAAACTTATTATGCCCTTCACTGTCAACATGATAACTTGCAAGTGTTCTTTTTCCCACATCTTCCTTCTATTATTATCATCCTGTCTGGGCTATGATGCCAAGATTTTGCCCCAAAAAGGCACAAATGAAAAGAAACTGCTTAGAGACAAAGTTTGTAGCCTTTAAGCAGGAGGTACTTTATTTTGCGGGCCTCTGGAGCGCCTGGGGAACAGTCCGGTTGTCCTGGAAAGACTGCTCCCCCTTCTCGGTGAAATAACAGGATTTTATACAATTTCTACAAGTGATTACAACATTTCTACATGTATATTCATAGAATTGCAACATACATTTTCAATATTCATAACATGTGGAGTTTAGGTGGAGTTAGAGGTGTGGTCCTCAATTTGGGGAGAATCTGGGAGGGTAGTTCCGGCCTTCAACTTCAGGAATCCCCCTGCCCACTTTTCATACTCATCGTGAACTTTGTGAACTTTCTTACTTTGGCTGACATCTTGATGCATCTGGCAGAGGTTTCTGATGATTTTGCAAGGATACCCAGATTTTGGCTCATCTTCCTTTTTTATCAGGTTGTTCTTCTGAGTACATGTGTTCTTGTTCTCCTGTGTCAGTATGTTCTGCATACCTTAATGAATTATTGCCTCTACTGTTTCTAAGACTAAGCTTTTCTGCTCTTGCTTATACATATATTCTGAATTTAACTCTCTATTTTTCATATAGTAATATTTGCTTTCTGGGCCTTGTCTGGCTTCAGCTAAATGGCCTGTGACAGATGAGAAATATAAGATAGTTCATGGACAAATATCACACTCAAAATTGGATATATTGTGAGACTTTTGTAACCTGCTATGCTGAAGTTTCACAGAAATGCAAAAGAATTTTTTTATTCAATCTGGGACAAGTTTCCAGGTAGTTGATTAAATGAAATGCAGGATGAGTCTTCATTGTGTTAGACTTTTCAGATTGAAAGATTGGTTTCTCTGACTTTGTATAAAAGGTAAGAGCAGTGGGAACTGCCTGGTTAAATATGTAATGGCAGATCTGACTCAATACTGCAATAAACATAATATAATATTTCTGGCATTCATGTTTCATTCCCTAAGGTTTTTGGAGGTATTTTCAGTTTTGGTCTTCAGTGTGGAAGTTGGATGCTTGCATCTCTTAAGCTCAGGTTGCAACACCTTTATGAATAAAACAAAAGTAATACACTTTAATTATCGTCCCTGAGTTTTGTAGCACTTTTCACATAATTGATGTGTTATTTATAGTCATGGTATTTATAACATAGTATATATATGATTATATATAGTATTTATAATCATAGGCAAGGCATATTTCTTGATTAGTGAGCTACTTCCAAACTCCCTATGGGTTAGGCAGATTCCTTCCTTAAACTGGTGCTATTCTATCCTCTCCATGTAAATAAACCCAGTGTTGGTTTTATGGCTGATGTCCCAGATGGCTCTGGGATAGGTGTCTCTGATGCTGTGGGATGGCTTCTCTCTGTCAAAGATGATTTGAACAACAATGGCATCGTTCAGTTCTGCCCCCTTCTTATTGTTCTGTTTAAATTATTAAATTTGGGGCCAAGAGAGTTAGTGATATTCAGATGAAAGGATAAGATGATTTAAAGATAAAGGTGAGGCAATTTTACTCATCTAAGGAGTTTGTGACTCAAAGGTGTGTTCTTCAGCTGCTCCTTGAAACATGATCTGGTTCATGAAATTCTTATTTATTGGTTTGGTTGTTGGTTTTTAATTCCATATATGATAACTGAGTGACTGTTACTTATTTTTAATTTTCTTTTATTTGACATGCAGAAGTAATTTTTATTGTCTTGAAGTAGCTGAAGTACATTTCTTGAAGATAATGTAAGATGTGCTCTTTCTGCCAAATTTTAGCAGCTTGTTAATGCTGATCCCAAGGATCATATTGCACCTTGTCTCTGACAACAGAATCAAATTACAAATTGCTTTTACAAGAAATTCAAGATAGCAAGTCAATATTTTGCAAAACAACTTGGTTTTTCTGAGCAGAAGCAGTTTGCCTTGCCATGCACCACTTCAACAGCCAAGCTCAGCTGTGGTTTGCATAGATTTTCATCAGGAAGATATAAGTCTTCAAATTTGGAATGAATTTTCACTGAATCTCAGGTTTTTTGACCAAGCATATATCTGATGTCTAGTTCTGTATGGCTCATATCTCTGTTGGTCAACAGTTTGTGTTAAATTTTTATTTTTTTATGTGAGAAAAAGGTATTATGGCCTTGGGAGACAAATTCTCTGTTATGTTGGTGTGGTCTCTATTCTCCAGTGATTATCCAGCTGATTATCCAGAGGTCTGATTATCCAGAGGTGTGAGTGTGTCATTGTGCAAGTTTGGAGCTGGCTTCCTGCCAAGTCTCCGAAACTTGACAACAGGGTCTGCTTCCCAGAGAATCCCGGAGCTGCTCCCACAGCCCCCTCCCTCCGAGAGAGAGGAGGAAGATGGACTCACTTGAAAGAGTCTTGGAGTGCAGTATGCACTGCAGAGAGGAGCTTAAGAAGCTCAGACTGTCCTGAGAGCTCAGCCAGGACGGCCAAAGGAATGTGTGTGTGTGTGTGTGTGGGGTGACCTTCGCCCCCCACTGCTGCTAAGCTTCAGAGAAGCTAGCAGCCATCTTGAGGCAGAGCACAGAAGCTCTGCAAAGGGGCTTGGATCCCCTGAAGATACCAGACCATCACGAAGGCTTCTGCACTTCGTCGACATGACCGTGGTGGAGCAACCTTTGTCTGGGGTAATGCAGCCCACGGAAAGACTCTTCGTTTGCATCGGGCGGCCGAGAGAGGCTTGGAGGCCTCCCTTGTGTGCATTGGCAAAGATCCAACTGCAACTGCTGCATTGGAAGAGAGAGACACTGCTGCTCTAGAGAGAACTGCTGCTCAGAGACTGGAAGGGGTCTTTTCTTCTTCTTCCCTCCTGGACTTTTATTTGGAAGGGAGAAGAGATTTGGCCCATTGTAAATATTATATGTCATGGTAGAGATAGAGTTAAGATCATATGTAGTGTATTATAGTATTTATTTATTTGTACAGTCTTGTAATATAATTCCCTTCCCCCCATATTGAGTCTTGTGTTTTTGTCTGGGAAACCCATCTCACACTGGGTTGAGATGTGGGAGGGGGACTAAGAATCAGGAATTGGATTTTGGGCTCTAAACCATGACAGTCATGCAGCCAGTAGCGAATTTTTGTTAGAATTTCTGAAATGCTAGAATTTAATTTTTATCTATCTCATATGTGTTGCACTCAGGACCCAGTAAATGCATTTTTGTACTTCAGGATGACAGGTTAAGAAATATTAATCTTTAGCCTGTTAGATGGCAAATACATAAATGTTACTAACTATTGCCTGTGGGAAACGACTGAATGGTAGGCCTTGAATTTGAGCAGTTGCAGCTGTGAAGTTGTAAAGAATGTAAACAATCCAGAATGAGAAAGCAGATAAGGAGAAAAACTGTTGTAAATAACAGGTGCTGTTTTTGAGATTTGCCAGCATGCGAAGAAGTGTTGACCACCTATCAAAAGATGAGTTTAGGCACGTGAACAGGAGTACCAATAGTAGGTTGACATGTGTATGGCCTGATGTATGTTTACATGAAGGTACCAATAACAAGTTGACGTGTGTTGTGTGGAGAGTATAAATATCTGTAACCTATCGCAATAAAGTTGCCTTGTGCCTTGCCTTGTACCTTATGCCAAGTGCCTTTCCCTGCTTAATTGCTGTCTGAGCGTATTCCTGACTGCAGCAATTGCCTATGGAAACTCAGAAAGGAAAGAGGATCTGTCTGAATGGCAGCATCTGCCCTGGTGTCATGGTTTCAGCTGCCCTTCCCCCCCCTCCCAGGTTCGTGGGGGCCCTCCTCCTTTTCCCTCTGGGGGGGGTTGGGCGTAATAAAGACAAAACAAAATAAAATAAAAATTTAGCCATGTTAGTTGAAAGTTAGCATGAATATGACTTTGCAAATCATAACCGCTTGCAAATAGAAACCTGCCCAATTGTCGGCAGTTAAGATAAAGGGGAACTAGCTTACATAAACAAATAAGATAAGGGACCGACAGGGAAAGTGGGAAAAGAAAGGCTTTTAGCACATAGCACTGCAAGGGAGACAGGAGAGGGGTGGGGGGAAAATAGCTGCTTGAAATGATAAAGCTTTATGTAACTACTCTGTAGTAAGAAAAATAGGGAATAAGTAACTGGATGTCTACTTAGATAAGGCAGACTTCATACCAATTTTCAGAGTGTATAGGATAGATAATTTTTGAAACTCACTTCTTCCAAATGTATAAAAAGCTGTTCTGTTTCTATTCTCAGCAGACATGCACGGGGGGGGCGAAACCCCCCTGCATCTTCCCGGCCGTAATAAAAGGTGTGCTTTATATATATATATTGTTTAAGGATTTCTGTGAATCACTATATGAGCTTTGAGGTATCCTCCAACACAAACCATTCTAGGATTGATTTGTGGAATTTTGCACTTGGGATTGCATTTATGGGGCTGTGCATTTGTTGGGGTTGCGTTTGCAGGGCTTTACACTTTTGGGGGTTGAATTTCCGTGGCCATACATTTATAGGGGTTACCTAGGTAATTAAACTGCTGGACTGATTTGAGCACTGATTCGCCAATGGTGATATGGTAAGATTGACGGAGAGATAGACAACAGGTTAGCAAAGGCATATAGTACCTTCAGAAAGCTTCATAAAAGAGTTTGGCGAAATAAACACCTGAAGAAAAGTACAAAGATCAGTGTTTACAGAGCCATAGTGCTGTCTATTCTCTTATATGGATCTGAATCATGGGTCATCTACCGCCACCACCTGCGACTCCTAGAACGCTTCCATCAACGCTGCCTCCGTACGATCCTAAACATCCACTGGTCAGATTATGTGACTAATACATCTGTTCTAGAATAAGCAGCAGTCACAAGTATTGAGGCCATGTTGCTGAGAACACAGTTGCGCTGGGCATGGCACGTCTCGAGGATGAAGGACCACCGCCTCCCTAAGATCTTGCTTTACGGTGAACTTGCCACCGGCTGCCGCAAGAGAGGAGCCCCGAAGAAAAGATACAAGGACTCCCTGAAACAACATCTCAGCCTTGGCCATATTGATCACCGTAACTGGTCTACTCTGGCCTCCAATCGGGAGACCTGGAGACACACTATCTATAACGCTGCTGATGCATTTGAGAACGCACACAGGATCACTCTCGAGGAGAAAAGGCAATGCAGAAAGAATCGTGCCTTGCAGAATTTACCACCTAAGGAGTCTTTCTGCTGTGCCTTTTGCAACCGGACATGCCTTTCTCGTATTGGCCTTTTTAGCCACCAGCGCTCTTGTGACAAACGTGGGTAGAGACCTTTCCCAAATCTTCGTTCGCGAAGCCCAGCCATGACATTTATAAGGGTTACTTTTGCAGCCCTGTGTATTTGCTGGGCTTGCATTTTCGGGCCTGTTTATTTTTGGGGCCGCGCTTGTGGTCGCAGGAGGGCTGCCTGCCTCGCCCGGCGCGCCGCCACCGCCACCGGACGCCAACCATAAAATGAAATCCCCATTGTGCCCGCCTGTCCTGTTCTCCGGCTGCCGGCGGCACAGCTATTGCGGGGCGGCGGGCGCGCAGGCGCAGTAGCAGCGTGTGACGAAGAGGCGCGGAGGCGCTCGGCTGTGGTGGCGAGGGGGGTGGTGTTACCCGGATATCGCGCATGCGCGGTGACGTCCAAACGTGGCGGCGGCGACGACCGCGAGCGTGAGCTGCCGGAGCTGTGGCAATAAGGCGACAGCGGCCGGCACTGGACGTCCGGGTCCACTGTCCTCCGCGCCGCCGGCCTGAGGGTGGGGGGGCGGAGGCCTGGCCCGCTCCGGGGCCGGCTGAGGCGAGAGGAGGCTTATCCCCGCCGTCGTTGCCACCCCTTACTACAGCCGCAGGCCGCGCCCGGAGAGCGGCCACTCCGCCGCGGCCCAGGTAACATCCGCTCTCGGCTCTCGCCCACCTGCCCGCTGAGGCCGCCCGTAGCGCGCCCTCTCCTATCGCCCGCTGCCTCGGGCGCCGCAGGGCCGGGCCGGGCCGCGCCGCGCCCTGCCGCTCCGCCGCGCTGGGGGCGTGCCGGCTCCTGCTCCGGGGAGCAGCGGCTCCCCCCACCCGCCGCCCGAGGGCTTCTCCTCTGCCCCGCTTTCCTGACTTCCCCTCCCCGGCTCATTCCCCACCTTCACCGCTTTTCCTGAACGAGAAAAAAATATGATCCCTCCATCCGGAAACTTTTAGTATTATTTTTTAAAATCCTAGTAAAAGCTCTCCAGCCGGCCTGTTCCCAGTTAAACTTCCCTGCGCTGCCGTTCGTGCAGACCGCTCTCTTCGGTGCTCTCCCGCACGCTGGAAAAACGACCTGGGTGGTTTTATGTGAGCCGCTTCGCATTTAGTTCTTTGAAATGTGCCATTTTATTTGCAGTAACAGAGAACGGTGCTGTTAGCTCATTTTCCGACAGCGCGGGGTTGCTCAGAACAAGGGACGTTAATTAAGATTTTTCCTTCTTTACAGTTCTTCCTTCCTATCCCCATTTCTGGGAGTGTGGTGTTTGTGTGAGGTTTGTGACTTGCTGCATAGTTGAGCCTTATATATTTTACCACCAAAGACAGGTTAATTTGTGGGGTAATCTAGTTGTGGGTTAGGTGTGTTATTACTTAAAGCCCAAATTGCGCTACTGCAAGCCAATTGTTCTTCTCAAACTATGGTTGGAGTAGGATTGTGGTGTCTTTTACCACCACTTCTCAAATTATCTTGATTAATAATAGTGTGCCACTGTCAACAGGCAAGAGTGAGTTCTGGCTCTTGTACTGTTGTTACTTTGTTCAGTAATGTAGGTAATTTCCTGCAAGGTTGTTGAAATAGCTATACTGCCCTATAAAACTAAATGTGGTTTTGTACTCCAGGGTCATAATAAGTAGGCATCTTGTCCTGTCCCTCCTCTTATTTTTCTTGGTTGGATTTTGACTGGAAGGAGTTTCTTCTCACTTTGCATTCATGAACGTCTTTTGATTTGCTTGTTGCATAAACATGAATGTTTAATATTGATATAGAAACTTTTATTTCAAAGAGCTGAAACCTAAAGAAAAACAGTGTCTCAAACTGATTAGAATTCCTTTTTTAGGTAGATGGCTCTTTACATAATGCATTCAGGCACAGCTAATACAATAGGGATGTGAGTTTTGAGAGGAATCAACAGATTTAGTGGAGAACAAAGGTGTGCTGAGAGCAGATTGGGGATCCTGGTGAGGAGCAGTCTTTTCTGTGCTGTTGTTAAGGTCCTGCTGGAATTTTAGGACTCTTTTTTTATGTTGTTAACCTTGTGAAAAAACTCTACTTTTGGTTGAGGCTGGAATTTTCCATGATTGCTTTGCACAGAGGTAATTTTTTTTTAAGCTTGAACAAATGCAGAGAGCATTATCCCTGTGCAGATTATAATAAAGAACAGATGTTATCTAATACACCTATTGCTAGGGTATGTACATTATGTACAAGTGAAAAACCACACTGCTTCTGCCTGAGCAAGGTTTGATTCTTCCTTTTATTGCTTGATGTAGCCACAGTTGTTTCCTCTGTTTGTGAGGTTTTGACAAATTATTATTTGTCCTTGTTGAAAAAGCCTTCCGCAAGAAGAATTACAAATAGGAGGCTGTAGCCAGGTGGGGGTTGGTCTCTTCTCCCAGGCAACTATCAGTAAGACAAGAGGGCATGGTCTTAAGCTCTGCCAGGGGAGGTTTAGGTTGGATATTAGGAAGAAATTCTTTACAGAAAGGGTAATCAGGCATTGGAATGGGCTGCCCAGGGAAGTGGTGGATTCTCCATCCCTGGAGGTTGTTAAGATGAGACTGGATGTGGCACTTAGCGCCATGATCTAGTAACCATGGTGGTAGTGGATCAAGGATTGGACTTGATGATCTCAGAGGTCCTTTCCAACCTGGCTGATTCTATGATTCTATGATAAGATCTTGCAGGATCTTCTGAGGAAGAATTCAGATTTGCCATGTCATTCTACGGCAAGGATTTCCACCACCTTCTGCTTTCTGAATGTGGTGTCTCCTGCCATTTTCAGGTTTTCATCCTCTCCTTATCTCCGGGTGCTAGGACAACGAGGGGGGGATGACCTCTTGCTCAGTGGGACACCAGGGGTGCTCTCTCAGAAGTGAGGTAGTTTGAGGTGCCTAGATCTGTGTTGTGGAAATAGATCCAGTTGTAGAGGAGTTTACTGCCCTTCCCACTCTCATGGTGTAACATGCAGTGGTCTTCCTTCTCTGACCATACAAAAGCCTGTATTGAAAAGAGTTGTTTTCAGCTGTATACTTTCTCAAAAATAAAAATGTAGAGAGAGGGAAGTGGAACCAAAATGAAAAATGAAACTTTCTAGGATTTAAAATGTGTGCGTACGTAGTCACATCAGCATAGTAGCTCTACCTTTTTCATTGTGTCCTGCAGAAATGTTTGCTCCGTTTATAGGATCAGTCTGTTGCACTTGTAAAGTGCTTTTGAAAGCAGTTGAAGTGTACAGGTGGAAGCTGAGAGGAGTAAAGATGCTGAGAGCTGCACTTGGGCAGCTACATCAGATCAGTTTCTTCCAAAAAGAAATGATTGCTCCTCCTTTTTAACCATGAATTGATGTTAAGATGAAAGAGTTGCCACTCAGAGTTGTCTTAAAGCTCTTTTCCAGTTCTTTTTATGCTGTCATGTGTCTTAAATTTTTGTAGCTACTGACAGAGAGATGAGCAGAACTGATACTTATGATTCAGATACACACACAAAAATAGTATTCTGGGGAATGTTAGCTCTTACTGTACAGAACAGTGGGAGTGTAGTATTTTCTTAGTATTCTGTCTTGCTCTTTAATGCTAATTGTTCTTATGTCTACAAACATTTTGCTCCTGTTCACCCTTTGGGCGAGTAGATAATAGTCTAATATGCTGGAACATATCTGCAGTTTAATAATTAATTCATATCTTCATCAAATCATGAGCTGCCTTCTGTTTTATTGGTTTATGGATTTTTCTTTATCATAAAACTACCACTGCATTATTAAACAGCAAAACTTTGTAGTAATGTTTTGGTGGTTAAAAGCTATCAAATGTATATGCTGATTTTCTGACATCTTTGTGTTTGTCTAATTTTGGAGGCAAGAACCTTGCTTGTCCTTTATTTGTGTGAAATGTTCTAGCAAGATGTCAATTTGTATGCTTTTCTAATTAGCCATTTCATTAGCATTGTATTACTGCCTAGTATCAAAATGCTGGAAATCTGTGTCTGGGATGGCTGTTACTAGTAAATCATGTTCCAGAATATCAGTGGCAGGTTCAAGCAAACAATTCTTATTTTTTCTTAAATATATTTTCAAAAAATTGCATTCATATTTGCAACTTGGAAATAAGTTTTTGGTAATTAGGGTATTTTTTGCATTAACTCATTTCCCTCCCCACCCCAGTATATGACTCCTCAGAATTGTGGGCTGTACATCATTCCCTTTGACATCAATATGACACCATAGGCCTTGATCTGCCTGTGATCTGTCTTTTTTACTGCAATATACATGGTTTTATTTTCTTTATTGGAAGCTTTTTTAGACCATAGTGGTAATATTCACTTAAGTCGTGGCTCATCACAAAGAATATTTTGCTGGCAAATTTGCTGACTTGCTTAGACCTTTCTACAGTATGTTACAATGGATAATGGCCAACTTATCTTAAAATTAATAGCGTAGATAGAAATGCTGTGTTGTACCTGGTGAATGCTGTTAGACACCCTTGCCTTACGTTACCATCTTTATCATCCCTGTACATGTTTGTAAAACCAGCCTTTACACAGATATACTGGTACTAAAAATTCTCAGGCTTATGTATTTACATGTATCATAGAGCATTTTTGCATAACTGCTGCTAAAAATCTGCGTTCATATTATTTAGAATAGAGTAGCTCAGTTGGAAGGGGCCTACAATGATCATGTATTGATGATCATTTGAAATGCTCTAAGGTGATACAAGACTGTTGTCTGATTGGTTTGTACAAAAAAAAGGCAAATCTCTCTCCACCTTGCTTCCTGAGCCCTGAATGTGTCACCTGATACTTAGAATATATAAAATCTCTTTATTTTTTTTATTTTCACAGTCTGGTTGGATTTCCATCACAACGATTTATTTCAGTTGTCTTGTGCATGTGGTTGCAAATCCATCTTGCATTCTTCATTTGCTTCTGGTGTGTCAGTGTATGCTGTGCGTTCCCCTGCCTCCCCCATTTGCCATGTTTATCTTATCAGCCTTCCCCACTGGCACCTCTGGACTTTCAGCACTGGAACCTCTTTTCTGAGCTGATCTGCAAGACTGCTTCCCTTTCTCCATCAAAAGCTTTCCAAAGGGCCAGTGCTGCCCTGACACCTGCAGGAACTATTTTTCCAGTTGTGCCAAGGCTGTACAATATTTTGTAACTTTTTTTTCTTTAAATACAGCACTTCACAATTCTTAGCATCTTAGTTTTTAAAACAAAGTGTTACTTGATCGCTCCTAGTCACTACTTCTAATATACTTTGTCCTGCAAACAGTGAAGTCTCCTAGGGTATAAAGTTGTTTCATCTGGAAAATATTTAGTTTGCTGTAGAAAGTTAAAGAATAAAATATATGCTAAGAAAGTGACATGGAGGGAGTGTTGGCTTTTTGCCCATATCTTAAAGTAATTATCCAGTGGTATTTGGACTGTCACATTTCTAGACTTAGTTTCTTGGTGAATTTGATCCCTCTGCAGCTGTGATTGACTTACACTACCCTATTCATTTACAGTAGGGTTTATCGTATCAGCGTCAGGCCTGGATTAACTGTCTTGCCCAAGCTGTTGGATTGCTGATTGTCTGGATCATATTCCTTTGGGTTATGTCCCTGACTTCCAGCTCCATCCATAACAGCCTGGTTTGTCCGTGTAAGCGTATTGTTTCCTTTTCTTGGTTGGGGTTGATCATTCTCCTCAAATTACAAAGTGTGGCTTTTGTGGGAGGGGAGGGGGAAGATAAACAACTTGTGTGACAAGTATTCATTTAAGGTCATTCTTAATATGTAGAAAAGGATATGAGTTTTTTAAGAAATCTAGATTTGTAACTTCTCAGCAAATTTCAACTGGATTAGAGTATTGGAAATGGGAGTTATTTGGAGGAAAGGATTTTTCAGATAAGCTTCAGAACTTGCTTGGCTGAATGACTAGTGTACATTAATGTGGGTTTAGGTGAGGTATTTCACCATAGAGCAAGATCTTAGGGAGGCGGTGATCTTTCATCCTTGAGACGTGCCCTGCCCAACGCAGCTGTGTTCTCAGCAACATGACCTCAATACTTGTGACTGCTGCTTGTTCTAGAACAGATGTATCGGTCACATTACAAGAACTCCCTGAAACAACATCTCAGCCTCGGCCATATTGATCATCATAACTGGTCTACTCTGGCCTCAAATCGGGAGGCCTGGAGACACACCATCTATAACGCTGCTGCTTCCTTTGAGAACGCAAGCAGAATCACTCTCGAGGAGAAAAGACAGCGCAGAAAGAACCGTGTCTTGCAGAATATACCACCTAAGGAGTCCTTCTGCTGTGCCTTTTGCAATCGGACATGTCTATCTCATATTGGCCTTATTAGCCACCAGTGTGCTTGTAACAAATGTGGATAGAGCCTTTCCCAAATCTTTGTTCGCGAAGCCTAGCCATGATGAGGTGAGGTGTTTGTAGTTTTTTAGCAGCTCCTGCCCATATGCCTCAGTGGAGCTTCTGTATGACTGTAGCAATACCTCTATAAAAGTAAGGAAATCAAGTCCATGTGTTTTTTCTAACCATAAAAAGCTGAAAAACTTTTTTCTTTTTCTAAACCCCTTGTATCTTCTTCACAGTATGCGTCTGCCTACATCTGTATGCATCTACCTACATCTGTATGCCTCTGCATGCTTTTTTTATGAAGAATTTCAAACTGAAATATACCTCAGCAACTCCCAGGCCTTGTGTGAGGCCTTCCAAATGATCATATCTATTAAATACACAATATGCTGCCTGAAGAGTTGCTGCAGATATTTGGAAGCTATGGCTCATGCTGGTTTTGTTACCCATGCTTTTTGGCTTGTAAAAGCACTTGTTCTTAAGTCATGCCAGCTTAGCAGCTGCTTCTTGCTGGTGCAGCTGAAGAGATGCTGGCAAACAAGGTGGAATATTAATTTTCTGTTCCATAAATGCATTGATCATCCCCTCATCTACTTTTTGTACTTTGCTCAGTTTTTTCCTAGTTGATCAGGAGCACCTTGCTTCCACAACCAGGAATGCTCTTCTGGAGCTCTGAACTAGCTTTTGCAGAAGATGCTGAACATTAAACCTGCTCTCAGTTTTCTAGTCATGCTAGTAAAATTATCACTGTTTTGAGAGAGAATGTAGCAGTTGATCTAAGAACAGTGGAGTAGTTTGAGTCAGTATGATGCTTATTTTACATTCCTGCCCATGAGATAAATGTAAGTACAATGAGGGCATTAGTGTGAGAGCTCAATAATGTTATTTCCACATAGATAAGTCAAGAATATATTTGATTTTAATTATATGAAGTAGCATACTAATATAGGGGCCTGTGTTTTTAGAAACTATTTATAATGTTCAGGTAATCATTTCTGGCAGAATTATCCACAGACAGGAAAATGAGGCATGTGGCACCAGTGTTGCATTTTTAATTTTAGACAGCTGCTTCATGCTTTGAATTTCATTGCACGTTCTATGTAGGATGTATGGAAGAATTATGGTGTTTGTTCAAGTTTGCATCAGTCTTGAAGGAAGAGTTTCAGTTAATGGTTACTTATCAGTTCTCTGAGATAATAGTGTGTTTGCTACAGATCATCAAAGGTGTTTTTAATTACCTGGCAATCTTCTTTTGTTTTACATATTTATCTCCTCTTCAGAGGCTCTTATTCTTGTTCCAATACTTAGAGTATTGCAGAACACTAATTATTGTTCACTTGTTTTATAATATACCTGTTAATATTTAGTTATTGAAACAAATTACTTTCTATAACATAGAATTATAGAATTGTTACGGTTGGAAAAGATCTTTAAGATCATAGAGTCCAAACATAATCAAGTACTCCTCTATAACTTTGTTACTTGTTAGCATTTTACGTTAGCTTGTCCATTTTTTTTTCCTGTTCTGCTTGCATCACACTATAGCAAAAGGGAGAGAAATACCTTTTTGTTCCTTGGTGGATGAATCTGAGAGCTTCACTACAAGCACTGTCTCTTTTCTATGCTGCAGTGGCAGTTGAGGGATGACTCAATGTTTCTGAAGATCATTGCACTGAAATAAGAATTTATTTGCTTGATCTTAGTTTTCTGAAAGTCAGCCATCAAAATTCTCATTCATGGTTTTAGGGATGTAAAAGAACTGCATGTCTAATTTTAAGCATCTCCTTATTTAAAGCTCTTTTAGCTAATAGCTTTATCAAGTCACTTATTTGTGATTACTTATGTATATCTATCTGGGATGCTGTTTTATATTTAAGGAAAATGATGCTCTATTTTGTTTCAGCTGGTAAACTTTAAGATTTATGCAAATGTTTCCATGGACAATGACTGGCAGGTTAAACTTGACTTTTAAAAGAGGGTTATTGAGTTGAAGCACTAAAAAAGTTAGCATTGAGGGAGAAACTTTAATAACTAGGTAAAATGATCTTACTCAAACATATAGGTAATTGTTTTCCTTTGGGAGTAATTAGGTCCAGAAGCATCTTTACAAAAGGAAAGTTTTGAAAAACAGAGGGGGGAAGGATTTGCGCTCTGTTTTTTCCCAAGTATACCAGTGTGATGTATTCAAGTCGCAATTGGAGAAAATATTAAATAGGGAAGAGTTTGTTTCCTTTTATAATTGTGCTGGATTTGTGTTGCAATATTCCTTTTACAAGGAGGGAAGACGTGTTAACACTGTAATTTGTGTGATGCTTCTAAATTAACATCTCACTCTTATTTTTGTGCAATGCATTTGTTTCCAAAAAATAGCTGCTACTGCTGTACTTCTAATAACATGGAAAATTCCAGTGCAGTAACAGGTCTTTGACTGGATGTGTTCCTCAGATAATGTGAACAAACTTTTTAACTATTGAAATCAAATATATTTTATTTACATTGCTGAGAATAGCATAGTAGTTTCAGAAAGGCTTATATTTTACACTTGCTCAGAAAATGTAAATGTAGTAAAATCACTTATATTTGCTGCCAGTTTCTTAAGAAAGTCAGACCACATAGTTCATGGAATGGTGTTAGTGAATGACTACCTGAAGCCAGAGCTGCTTGAAGAACCAGAGCAGCTTTTTGTCTACATCAGACTCCTTTTCTGTGACTGCACAAACCTGCTGTCCTATGTTTCTGGATAAAGCAAGATAAAGTGTAGTAATTGGCTCATTCAGAATCAAGAAAATCAGGCTAGCTCTTATAATTTGCAGATTAAAGGAAACTTCAAAAAGATCATGTCTGCTGGCTTTGAGAAGAACAACTCCATGACTAGAAACTACTGCAGGTTCTTAACAAATGGAGTTTAAAGGCCAAGTGTGTTTAGGAGGGACTTGGTCCTAAGCTTATATTTAGTGTAATTAAGGCAGTTCTGTTTGAGACAATTTGGAAGTGCTTTATTAGTGACTTCAGTCGATTTGTCTTGATCCAGAAGAAGCTGATTCTGTGAAATAAAGACAAATGTGCCAGTTGGGATTTTCATATCTAAAGATATACACAATACTAATTTACATAAACATGTATTAAGTTAATGACCAGGTACAATTTTTGCCTTTCTGATTAGCAAAGAGAAATAGAATTAGTCGGAGGTCAGAACATAGCTGAACTATTTGAACAAGATTATTAAATGAAGATGACAGATGATTCTGGTGTGTATTCATGCTTCTTCACTATTCAAATTTTGTTTAAATCAATGCCACTTGATTCCCAGTCAGTATTTTCACTTGGTTTAATCCTGCCAGTAAAAACATAGGAAATCATTGTCATAGTTCTCCTTTTCCTGATTCATTTAATGATCCCTACCTTTCTGTATGTACATACTATGTGTACATGTATACAAACTATAATATTTAAATAAATATTGTTACTAGGGCAAAATAAATCTTAAGCATGTTTTAGCTATCATGGGACAAGAAATGCAGTTTTGTCATGTGCTTTTAATATCCTGCTCTTAGCTTGAAAATAAAAGAAGCACAAAGCCATAGACTTCCTTAGAAACATGATCTGCAATTTGTTAAAAACAATTCTAATGTAGATATTTTTTCCTCCTAGGTTTTACCAAGAGACAGTACATCTAACACTTAACTTGGATCATCTCTTGTTCATCAGCTTGAAAATCATAACAGCCCCCAAAACTGACATTTGATCTGAAAGAAAAAGCTGTGACAAATGGACAATATGTCTATTACTAACACGCCAACAAGTAATGATGCTTGTCTGAGCATTGTTCACAGCTTGATGTGCCATCGACAAGGTGGAGAGAGTGAAACTTTTGCAAAACGCGCAATTGAAAGTTTAGTTAAAAAGCTAAAGGAGAAAAAAGATGAATTGGATTCTTTGATTACAGCTATAACCACAAATGGAGCTCATCCTAGCAAGTGTGTTACAATACAGAGAACGCTGGATGGGAGGCTTCAGGTTAGTACAAGTGAAAATCAGATGTTTTCCTCCTAGTGAAGCTGGAGCAAAAGCGAGTGACACAGGATCCTAGAGTGTTGAGGAAGAGTAGCTCTTCTCTTGCATTTAGCCTTGCCCCCATTTGTAGGCATGTTTTGTGGCTGGAGTTCTGGACTGTTGCAGTAGTTGATTTTTTTTTTTTCTCAAAAGGAGCAGAAGGCATTGGATCAACCATTCTCAATGAGTGTGTGTGTGGCAGTAAAAAGCAGGGTCATGTAACAAATTTGGCTATTTATCCTTGTATTTTCACTACAAGCTTCTGTTAGCCCTATGTTAGTCAGAAGTATAAAGACAGACCTATGATCCCTTGCTAAGAAGGTACTCCAAGGAGTCTGCACTGAGGATTTATGTTAGCTTTATATCATCAGTACTCAGTACCTGTATAGCTTGGGTTGCAATTTCCTTGTTTCAGGACAGATATCATGTTTGCTGACTAGCTTTCTGTCTACCCTAGAAACGGGTTTGTTTTTTTTTTTTATTATAATAGATTGGCATTCTTCTACTTGTAAATTCCTTATAGTGTAGCTTGGGGCCTCATTCCTCTTCTGGGGCAAAGCTCCTTAGTCATCCATGGTGGGGAAGGTGACCATACATACTACATTAAGCACAAATTCTGCTTCTGCCATTTTGGATCTAGTATTTTTTTCTAAAGAATCAGTGTTGATTTAACTGTAGCAAAACCTCAATAGAAATTTATTTCTGTTGAGTACAGAACTTGACTAAACTGTACATCACCTTTTTTTTTCCATATTTCGATGACCTTGTGTTGTTGTTTGTCCTCTTCCAGCTTTGCTCCTCACTAAGTAAAATGACATGTCTTGCTATTTTTCCAATCAGCTTTTGTGTCTAACTTTTTAGGTGGCTGGTCGCAAGGGATTCCCTCATGTGATTTACGCTCGTCTTTGGAGATGGCCTGATCTTCATAAAAATGAACTCAAGCATGTTAAATATTGTCAATATGCTTTTGACTTAAAATGTGACAGTGTCTGTGTAAATCCTTACCATTATGAGCGTGTAGTCTCGCCTGGCATTGGTAAGTAGACTCCTGATTTAAAATGGAACAGTGGGAATAAAATGTTAAATGTTTTCCTTTTGAGCATAGAAAATATGAACCTAAATTAGAAACATTAGCTTTTAATGATCTAATTATAAATTACTCTCATGTGCTCTTGTCCATCTTCTTAATGGAATTATTCTTTTACCTTTGTTCCAAATTTGAAAGAACAATTTGTGGCTTTTATTTAAGCCTTTCTGTTGGCTTTGCACACAGTTCTTGCAGTTAATGCATATCCTAGGAATAACTTAGCATTGAGATTTGTGTTGTGATAAAGGGGCTATAATATGTAGAGTCTGTAGTACTAATTTGTAAAGTTTATAAACTTAATGTTCAAATGTTGTTGAAGATTGCTGAATATAATTTTCTACGCCCCCTTTTTCTCCTTTTTAAAGATCTCTCGGGACTGACACTACAGAGTTCTGGTAAGTAGTTCTGTTTACTATTGCATTTCTATGGGCACAAACTGTGTTAAACTCTTCAGTATGTACACAGTTTATTCCTATGTATCTCCTTGGGAGGGAATATAGAGAGCAGATGAAAATGCATTTGTTTTGGAAAACCACCTAAGTAGCGTATAAGAGGCATGATAAATTCTTTAAATTGAGGCTTCAGCTCAGTTTGTTGGTATGTTCTGTTTTCATTGCTTGCAACTTATAAGCCCCACAAAAAAAGAAAAACAAAAACCTCACTGTTGAATGCTGCTAATTAATAAAAATCCCAGACACCCAAAACCGTGTGCACCTGTATGATATGCTAATTAATCAAATTGGGAATAATAGATGCTTATAATGTAATAAGTAGTTTAACAAGAAAATAGTAGAAATTCTGTAATTAATATGCAATTGAATGAAGGAGTTTAATATTCTTGTTGTCCCTGAAACTTGAGAGAAATTGGACATTAAATCTCCAATGAACATTATTCAGAAATTGTGAGACTGTGCAGCTGGTAACTGCTTTATTTCAAAATTGAATTTTTTTTCCTTCCAGAAGAAATTAATGGAGAAAGAAATTTGGGTAATCCAATAGTTTTAGCAAAAATGACTTAAAAAACACCCCAAACCATCCAACAAACTTAATTTCACAAGCTTTATTTTGTGTGCTCATCTCTGCTAATTTACCTGTGTCTTCTGAAAAATGATCCTTTTGTACAGAATCAAAGCTTACTAGCCAGCAGTTAGATACATAAGTATATCCTTGTCGTGTTTTGGTTTTGTATGGCCAGGTTTTGCTAGCAGGGGGGCTACAGGGGTGGCTTCTCTGAGAAGCTGCTAGAAGCTTCCCCCATGTCCTGCAGAGCCAATGCCAGCTGGCTTCAGGATGGACCTGCTGCTGACCAAGGCTGAGCCAATCAGGAATGATAGTAATGCCTCTGTGATAACATATTTAAGAAGAAAAAAAAGTTATTGAGCAGATGAAAATTGCAGCCAGAGAAGAGCGGAGTGAGAACATGTGAATGACTATGCAGACACCAAGGTCAGTGCAGAAGGAGGGGCAGGAAGTGCTCCAGGCTCCGGAGCTGAGGTTCCCCTGCAGCCCGTGGTGCAGAACATGGTGAAGCAGGCTGTCCCCCTGCAGCCCATGGAGGACCATAGGGGTGCAGAGATCCACCTGCAGCCCATGGAGGAGACCCACACTGGAGCAGGTGGATGCCCAAAGGAGGCTGTGACCCCGTGGGAGGCCCGTGTTGGAGTAGGGTCCTGGCACGGACCTGCTGACCCATGGAGAGAGGAGCTCACACTGGAGCAGGTTTTCCTGGTAGGACTTGTTGCCTTGTGGGGGACCCACACTGGAGCAGCTTGTTCCTGAAGGACTGCACCCCATGGAGAAGTGACCCATGTGGCAGCAGTTTGTGAAGAACTATTGCCTGTGGGATGGACTCACGCTGGAGTTGTTCATGGAGGACTGTCTCCCATGGGAGGGACCCCATGCTGGAGCAGGGGAAGGATTTCTCTCCCTGAGCAGCAGCAGAAACAACCTGTGATGAACTGACTATAACCCCTATTCCTCGTCTCCCTGCACCACTGAGAAGGAGTGAGGGGTGTGGGGAAAGGTGTTTTTAAGATTTATTTTACTTCTCATTATCCTGCTCTGATCCTGTTAGTAATAAATTTAATTAATATCCCCACTTCGAGTCTGTTTTGCCTGTGATGGTAATCAGTGAGTGATCTCTCCCTGTCCTTATCTCAACTCATGAACCCTTTATTATATTTTCTGTCCTCTGTTGCAGAGGGGAGTGAGAGAGTGGCTTTGGTGGGTACTTGGCGTTCAGCCAGGGTCAACACACCACATCATGCTACTGTTTTTGCAGCAGGAAACAAAAAAATTAGTCAGATTTTAATATATTAAAGACTGCTTTAAAAATGAACATGGGAGCTAATGTAGTGTAAGAGTGTTATTTGAAGATGCTCAATAGGATATTTAGAAATAAATTCTTGTAGTGGCAATGGTAGTAGTTTCCTTATGCTGTATATGGAAAATTCTGAATTAGTGGCTACATTGTTAAATATAGAGTAGTGTTATCTTGTCTTTGAATGTGAATTTGATGTTTCTAGTCAATTTGAATGGGAATTGCTTAAAATTACTTAAGGGATGCATGAAGTTTTTTATGTGCTGTGTTCATGAATTATCTTTTTCATAGGAGCTTTATTTGTGTTCTTATTTGTATCCTAGGAATTGGTTTGTTAACTACTACATTAACATATATTTAGGTGCTTGACAAAAACCATGTTTTTCCCTTTTATTAACTGTGTCCAATCACACAGTGATGGACTAGAAAACTAAATGCTATTGAAGTTTACTACTGTGGGACTAAACTGCTTGTTTGATAGCAGTAAGCAAATTAAACAGTTTGCTTTTCTATTCAGTTATGCTTCAAAATTTCTCACTGCTGTCTTGAAGTATAATTTAGTGGAGTGCTTTAGCAATGTTTATCTAGATTAAATTCTCCCCCTCTGCTAGTTTTAACGGCATTATTGCTTGGAAGTAGTAGTGCAATTTGTAGTTAAATCCTGAAAATAGATTTGCTTTGCATGTTAAACTGTTTGATTCTTCACAGCTCCATCAAGCATGTTGGTGAAAGACGAATACGTTCATGACTACGAGGGGCAGCCGTCATTGTCTTCTGCTGAAGGTCATTCAGTCCAAACCATCCAGCATCCACCAAGTAACAGGGCATCTACAGAGCCTTATAGCACCCCAGCCATGTTAGTTCCTACTGAGGCTAGCACTACCAGCACCACTAATTTTCCCAACATTCCTGTGGCTTCAACAAGTAAGATCATCAGGAATATATGAAATACTAAACTCTGAAAATGTGAAAACTCAAAGATAACCACTGATTTTTGGCAAAGTAGATCTTGCATTGGAACTGTGCTGCTGCTACACTACACTGGTAAAAGCGTGTGGCAATATGATCTAGGCAGTCTTGTAAGTGTTAATATAAGGTTTTAACTTGGAGCATAATTTGAGTAACTTTTCCTGGTGGCCCAGTCTTTTTTCAATGAGACTGACACTACATGAGTATTACAAGACTCTCTTGGATATGCCAAAGGTTCAGTGACACAATGTTAAAACAATTGACCGCTAACAAAAATTTATGGCTATTATTTGAATAATTGCTGTAGAAATTGAAGAATTTTATTATTTTATTGCAACAGCATGCAGGATAACAAACAGATATACTGTAAGGTAACAGTATTGAGATGTTGTAAGGCAATTCTTTAGTGTTCCACAGCTGACAAAATGAATCTTCCAGTTTGAACTTGATTATTTTTAAAATGGCCCATTGTACTACCAAAGTGACAACCCTAATTAATATTTTCATGAGTCCATGGAAGTGCTGCATTGAAGTTTTTATTACTTTTTTGTGTGTATTTGGTACAAGTGGAAGAGTCTGGTTTACCAACACCAAACCTCACACTTCACTCCAGCGGGACAGTACAGCATTATGTGTGCAGTGTCCTGCAGCCCTAATGTAGGGAAACCATGAAGTTTGGAGAGGTTTCACATACTCATTGTCACTTCATTATCAAAGATGCATTACTATAATGGATTTCATGTTATCAAATTTGAATTATGGTGGCATGGTGCTTTGATAATGTTCTTTAATTTTAGCTGACAACTTCTTTGCTAAAACTAATGATGGTTTTGCCAAGCTGAGATATGTCTGTGTTTGTCTCCAGCAGTTTAATTGTATTGCCTTTGCACAACAGTTGTCAATAAGTTCTTCTCATCAGTGTTATAATTGTTGGAGCCAAGTGGACAAGAAAAAAAGCTCATTTTTAGGTTTTAGTTCAAGTTCTCAATTTATTAAATTCTGCTAGCCCACATCAGTTTGAGAGTGCAAGTGTACTTGTGAAACTGCTCATCAGTTTAGTGTTAATGGCTGAGCTGAAGCCTTTTAAAATCAAATTCTGTTAACCTGTTCTAAAATATCTCTAGTTTTACTTTAAAACTTAGATAATTCTTGAAATACTTATTTGGGAGGAAAAAAGCCCAGCAACTTTCTCAGGAAGGAGTCCAGTGATATATGCAGCTCTATTCAAGAACTGTTTATAAAAATAAAATATTGTTCAGTATGTTTTGGAGGAACACAAATGTAAGTGAATGTTCTCCTTAGGGAACAGTAGTTATAACATGCTGAAAATAAGCAACTTATTGGACCTGCTGCTGGCCTGTTTGGATTCATACCAAATCTACTACAGCTATGTTATTCAGTAGAACTGTGACATGTCTTCTTTCCTTTCAAACTGAAAAATGAGATGTGAACAAAACAGAGATGCGCTTGATAAACAGAGTTCTCTGCATACTTCTACTCCTAAAATATTAAGGGTGTCAGAGTCAAAATTAGCTGCTGCAAAGCATCTTGCTTCAGGTTTCCTAAGACACTCTGGTGGGTGGAAAAAAAATACTGAAACCAGACTTGTAGGAACTGTGTATTGCAGTGCCCTTAGTTGGGTGTATTTTCATGCCCAGTAGTGCTGAGCTCTTCTTAATTAAAATTTTGGAACGTTCATGAATAGGTAGTGTGTTCTTTTACCAGGTCAACCTACCAGTATATTGACAGGTAGCCATAGTGATGGACTCTTACAGATTGCTTCAGGGCCTCAGCCAGGAACTCAGCAGAATGGGTTTACAGCTCAGACAGCTACTTACCATCACAGTGAGTATATACATATGTGCACTCTTCTTAGTTTTCTAAAACCAGTTTCCAAATGTCAGGAGAAATAGAGGATTAGAAGTGAGATGTGGAAAAAAAATCCCTTAAAAACCAACCACTCCTTTCTTTTTTTAGATAGTACTACAACTTGGACTGGAAGTCGGACGGCAGCCTACACACCTACCATACCTCACCACCAGAACGGCCATCTTCAGCATCATCCACCTATGCATCCTGGGCATTACTGTAAGTAGCGCAGATTTCCAGATGACTTCATTTTCAGTATTGTTGAATGGTGGGGGTTCACTTGTGATTACTGTTTACCCTCAAATCCTTTTTTTTATATATATATTACAGAGCTACCATTACTGTGTTTAGTATTTTCTGACAGTTAAGTATAAGAGCCTGATGGACTTTGTTAAAGCAGCAGAGATTAGAAATTCAGGTAGCTATAGTGATAACATCTATATTATATATGTCGTACTATACCTAGAAAAATTAGCATTTCCTTTCTAAACCTGTTTTTAAGGCTTTGCAATCCTGTACTAAATATTTCCTTTGCAGAAAAGCAAGTTGATTCAGAATGTGTTGTTTGCATATTTTTCTTTTAAAACTTGAAAGCTCTTGGCCATTTTTATTTTCTAGACATTTTGAAGTCATACTAAGCTTTGGAAGATGTGTATCCATGTACACCAAGTGGTTTAAAAGAACTTTGTGAAAGCTTGTGCAGTAAAGTACTTGTCAATAAACTGGTCTTGCCACAGTCTGATTCATGAGTACATTCGTCACACAAACTTGACAATTTTTTTCATCTATGAAATAGGACGACAATCTCTTGTTTTAAGGTACAGGAGATGGGAAGGAAAAAAGTGATCAAACTGATAGTGTAAGTTTCTAGCACAGCGACCACGGGTTCGATTCCCCGGTCTCCTGGCCTGATGGAGGTCGTTAGCCCTGTGTGGCCATCCATCTATGAGAAGGTCACTCTAAACAAACCTACGTCCTGAGGACCTCACTGCCATTGTCCAAGCTTGCTTGGCCCCGGCAGATGAACCTTAGGATTAAAGGGTGGGCTCAGTTCAGCGCAGGCTGTGTCTCACCTAAAAAATCCATTGCGCAGGCTGGAAAGGTAAAAGACCTTTCCCCAAATCTTCGTTCGCGAAGATGGGCCATTATTATTATTATACATATTATAAGAGTATAGTAGGGAAAAAACCCACCCAAATTAAAGTTTTTCTAAATTTTGTGTCAAAAAGCTAGAACAGTTCTTTGTTTTCTAATATAGTACTTAACCACATCACCTGTTTGCAGCAGTTGTGGTTAGCAGAGGGGAGAATATACTGTGATTTAATATTAGAGTGACTTTTCAGCTTGTCTCTATCAAAAAAATTGTGGTTTAGATAGTTATTAGGTTTCATTATTTTGTTCTTTTAGGATCCCACTTTATCTGTCCTCTAGTTTGTCAGAAATACCAGGATGTAAAAAAAACTTTAGTGGTGTTGTAGATACTCTATAAATGTTCCTCAGTGCATGTATCTTTCCATAATTAATATTTGTAACTGGCTGGTGATACTACATAGAACTTTTCATGGCTACTGCCATTTCTCACTTTAGAAAGTCACATGTTTTGACACCTACCAATGTTGTGCTTGTTTTGACATCTTGTTGCAAAAACTGCTCTTACTATGTTTAAGTCTTTCCTCCTTGTTCTCTGCTGCCTGTAAGGGACCTAGTTCATAAAAATTGAGAGACTAAACTGACTGATATCAAGACTGTATTCATTGTATTTTTTTTTCTTAGAAAATGAGTTCTCTAGGGCTTCTTTCCATCTTCAGTGAGTGTTTCTTATGGTCAAGTCCACAGCATGCTGGGCAACTTGTTCTATGATTGATGAAACTAATGAAGTGTGGTTTCTGACATATATCACATTCCTCTATACACTGATTCTCTCCTTGTACAACTTGGGGGCAGATGTGAAGTCCTATTTCTCTTACATCTCGATGCTATATTTGATTTCTCTTCTCTCCTGGAGGTGGGTCTGGCTTGAGCAGCATGCAGCCTTTCCTCCTGGGATGCTAATGGAGCTCTTTACTCAACTTCTGAATTTTTAGGAAACCTCTAAGAGTGTAATTCTTCTGTGGGCATTTTTATCCCCTGTCAGATTTGGCCAATTGACTTAGAAATTACTGGGATTTATAACATCTGGCCTCCTCACAAGTCTTTTTTTATAGGAAAACAAGTTAAGAAAGAAAACATTATTTTTCCTCATGTAAAACAAATGGCATGTTTTCTTTTAAAGGGCCAGTTCACAATGAACTTGCATTCCAGCCTCCTATATCAAATCATCCTGGTGAGTAAAATCTAACATGTAATGGTCTATTGTGGAAGCTAATAACTTTCTCTTTTGAGTCTGATTAGTTTGTTGTATCAAGTACTCTGAAATTTGTGAGATATATATTCAAAAGGAGAGGAAGCATTTTGTGATTAAGTCTTCTTTTGAATTTGGACATATCTTGGAATGGTGACATAGGCTGTGAACTGAATTTGAGATGCCTAAATCAAAGATTGCAACCCTCAAATCCACACTGAGCTGGTGCCTACCCTGGAGGTATCAGAACTCTGAATGTCCTTGATCCTAAACTTTGCAGGGTGCCTATAGTTGTACTTTTTGCCTGCTTAGAAACATCATAGAGCTTAGGTCATGCCAAAACTCTCTTGGATCCATAATCTAGTCCCTCATTACAACCAGATGCCCTGAAAGATAGGTATTGTCCTCCTTAGCATTTTGGTGCTGAAGTTCCTCGTTGGACCTTTGCATAGAAGCTTGCTCTTTCCAAGAGTCTTCATTAATGGTAACAGTTCATGGAATCAAGGAGGTCTTGTCTTGTGGTACAGGCTAGCTCTGTTGTAGGTGCAAGGTTATATTCTGTTTTTAACAACAGCAAAGCTGTTACCTACATAGGGAGATCTGCATAGTTGAAAAGCCTAAAAGTTTAACTTGTTTACTCATTGGCTACTGACTAAATCTGTACCAAAAATAAAAATGTTGATAATTGCTGACTGAACTTAACTGTAGCTGAATTGTATTTTACATTATTTAGTATGTCTCTTTCACCCTATTGATTTCATCCTATTCAGTCCTCAGAGACATGAGTATTTATTTGAAGATAAAAAAACTTAAAGGAATTCAGACACCTTTGTTTATTTTTTTCTAATAAAACTAGAACAGTTTTTTAAGTCAAATAGGTGTACTGTTGGGTGCTGCTGTTTGTAATGAATGAGTACCACTTAGAGCACAGGAAGAGCTCTTCTTCCTGTTGGCTTACCAGGCTGTTGTGTTTAGGTCCTACTGCACTAAGCATGTCCAGTTGTTTCTTGAACATTTTCAGGGATGCTGACTTTACCACCTTCCTGGACAGCCCATTCCAATGCTTAACTAGCCTTTTGGTGAATAAATTTTTCCTAATATCCAATCTAAACCTCCCCTGGCACAACTTAAGGCTGTTTCCTCTTGTCCTATCACTTGTTAGTGGTTAGCGTGCAGGACTTTCACTGCTGCGACCACGGGTTCAAATCCCGGTCTCCTGGCCTGATGGAGGTCGTTAGCCCTGTGTGGCCATCCATCTATGAGAAGGACACTCTAAACAAACCTACGTCCTGAGGACCTCACTGCCATTGTCCAAGCTTGCTTGGCCCCGGCAGATGAACCTTAGGATTAAAGGGTGGGCTCAGTTCAGCGCAGGCTGTGTCTCACCTAAAAAAAAATCCATTGCGCAGGCTGGAAAGGTAAAAGACCTTTCCCCAAATCTTCGTTCGCGAAGATGGGCCATTATCACTTGTTACCTGGGAGAAGAGACTGACCCCCACCTTGCTACAATGACCTTTCAGGTAGTTGTAGAAAGCAATAAGGTCCCCCTGAGCCTCCTTTTCTCCAGGCTAAACAACTCCAGCTCTCTCAGCCACTCCTCATCAGACTTACTCTCTAGACCCTTCACCAACTCCATTGCCTTTCTCTGGACACATTCCAGTGCCTCAATGTCCTTGAAGTGAGGGGCCCAGAACTGGACACAGCCTGTTCAGATCCCTCTGCAGAGCCTTCCTACCCTCCAGCAGATCAACACTCCCACCCAACTTGTGTTATCTGTGAACTTACCGAGGGTGCACTTGATTCCCTTGTCCAGATCATCAATAAAGATATTAAACAAGACATCCCAATACTGAGCCTTGGGGAACCCCACTAGTGACCATATGCCTACTGCATGTGGCACCATTGACCACCACTCTTTGGGCCTGGCCATCCATCCAGTTTTTAACCCAGCGAAGAGTGCACCTGCCAAGCCATGGGCTGCCAGCTTTTCCAGGAGAATGCTGTGGGAGACAGTATCAAAGGCTTTACTGAAGACCAGGTAGACATGGTAGCTTCTTCCAACTACCATCTTTTTTTTGTAGCCAGTTTTTTAAATAGTATGAGTTAAAAGGCACCACTTGGCTAATAAAGCATGCCATTTTGTTCTGCTCCCTTGCTTAATACTTGTTTTATCCCGTACCTGACTTTGTGCAGACAAGATCACTATGTGATCTTAAATGTTTTTTCCCCCGTTGCCCTACTTTGCAAATCTGGTTTGCTTTGCAGGGAGAATAGAGAAAACTGACTTCACCTAGAATAGGAGGTAGTTACTCATATCTTAAGCCATATCTGTTTCAAAGTTAGTTGCTGCTAGCCTAGCCACGAATAGGCATATATGTATTACTTCTTTATGCTAAACCTATAGTCATAAAGTGCAGGAATATGCAGATGGCTTACAAAATCTAACTGGAATTATAAACTGTACAAAGATTTGTGAGATCTACAAAAAACCCTGGCATTGTGTTGCATCCCACTCCTAAATGGAAGGGAGCATGCAAGATTTGTAGATGCCTGTGGTCAAAAAAGAATGGCAAAAGCCAAAAGGGTCCAAAAAGAAGCTCACAAAGTTTTATTAGTAAACTATGCACTCCACATGGAAATTGGTATATATTTTGCCCCTTAATAATGATGATGATAATGATGACAATGATAATAATAAAATAAAAATAAAGAGGGGGGGAAAACGAGAAAAATGAAAGGGAGATCAGAAAAGAGAGTAAAGGGGATTACCAGTCCTGAGTCCAACATCAATCCAGCCAACAGGGTGTCCAGGGTCCTGGGGGCACCACCTGGGTTCTGTGGGGGTACCTTCTTATAGGTAAGTTTTTCCCACCCTGGGATTAGGTTTCTCGCTCTTCATGTAAATTAGTTATCATGTGCAGTCCATTCTTCTGGACCTTTCTGGAAATGGGTTGGGGGGCTTTGAGGGTCTTTTGGTGCTCTTGATCCCCCTCTATTGGTCTTGCCTGCTTCTTGTCCCCAGTTCTGAGCTTGTGCTGTATGTTGTGTGGTCACCATGGACCTGAACAAGAAAATTGGCTCCAGAAAGGTGCTGCTATACCTTCGTATGGTTCCCCTTTCCTGGCACATAATGTTCTAACTTGCCTACCTGAAGGGTCATCGGTGTTTGAGGCATAGCAACACATTACCTCCTTACTGCCCAGGCTTCTGCACATTGATGTGTGCTTTATTAAAAAAGACAAACCCACGTTCATTGTAGTATGTAGTATTTTTCTGTGCTAGCAGACATGTCTTTGTCTATCTGAACTTGCTTATGTGAACGTGCACTCTTAGTTTGAATAACAAATGCAGTTGTAGAAGTCTTAATTGATTGTCTGAATGGGTTTGTTGGGTTTTTTGTGACTTTGAGTCAGTTAATTGTATATATTCTTTAGCTCCAGATTATTGGTGTTCAATTGCATATTTTGAAATGGACGTGCAAGTCGGAGAAACATTTAAGGTCCCTTCAAGCTGTCCAATTGTTACTGTTGATGGATATGTGGATCCTTCTGGAGGAGATCGTTTTTGCCTGGGCCAACTTTCCAATGTGCATAGAACAGAAGCCATTGAGAGAGCAAGGTATTCTGCAGATCCCAAAAGCTCCAGATGTCTGTGGTATTTGATAATTTGTTTTGCCTTCAGTGTATGCCTCCCTTTTGAAATCACAAGTATGGTATGTTTCTTTGAACTGAATTAACTATAGCAGAGTATATCTTTCTAGACCACTCCTGTAATGCATTCAAAATGTGAACTGTGCGACAAAGCCCTTCAGCGCTTTGCAGTAGCGTGTCGCTTTTCATTGCTTTTAAAGGCTGTGCCTTCAAGGATAAAATTAGTAACTCGTGCCGTTATATATGCAAACTGAATATTAGTTCTTCACACCAGGGAATGATATGAGAATAACTGCAATATATAGATTTGTCAAAGGAGCAAAGGAAGGTTGATAGAGAGCTAGTTGGATTTTCATTTATTCTCACCATGCACGTGCTACACTTTGTGAAACTGAAGCAATCTTGCAACTTTTTTTCCCCCTCCTTTGAAACAAAAAGGAAATGTTGCATTGTGACAATCAAAATGTTAGATTGCTGTAATGTGATCCAACGAACATACAGTTCTGCATTAAAATGTGGCTTTGTATATGTACTTGAGTGACTTTCTATACTAGAATACTTGTGGGATTTTACACTTCTGAACAGAACTGAATGTGTTTAGTATCCCAATTCTGTATTGTTGTGTGTTGAGTGTGGTAGTTGCAACTCTAATATCATTGCTTCTGCATTCTATTTCCTGTAGATGGTATTACAGATGGTTTTATACTTTACAGATTTTGTGTAACTATATACTAATTTGCACCTAAGATAATAACTACAATTTCAAGTCCTTGTATGAGTGGAGTGCTAGAGAACTGTTTATAGTTTATTTAGCAAAGGTCTGATGTATAGTATGTATACACAGGTGCATTGGATCTGTTTTTCTTTTTAAGGTTGCACATAGGTAAAGGGGTGCAGTTGGAGTGCAAAGGAGAAGGTGATGTGTGGGTTAGATGCCTCAGTGACCATGCGGTCTTCGTTCAGAGTTACTACCTGGATAGAGAAGCAGGGCGTGCACCAGGGGATGCAGTTCACAAGATTTACCCAAGTGCATATATAAAGGTTGGTTTGATGTTCCTAGATGAAAATTGTAGGGAAAATAGCATATATTTGGGTCTTGTAAATGTTAGGGAAGCTATGAGACACCGAAATAAATATAACTTGACTTTAAAAAACCCTAAAAATTTCTGTTTGACAAGTCACTAAAGATGATTTTTTAAAATGACTAAACTGAAAGTGTCATCTAGATACTATGAAAGTAACAGATTTAAATTAATTGCTACTAAAATCTTTAGCATAGGTTATCTGTTTCTTTACTTTCTCTGTCCAAAACAAGAAAAGTTGGGAAGTTATGTATAAATGCAGTAAAAGTGTAAAGTGTGTGTTAAAGCGTTCTGAATGTGAAGTGATCCAGAGGTCACAGAACATTCCATGGAAACAAATTATTTTGAGGAGGTTCTTACTTAGATGTGCCTCTGCCAGAGTTGGAACCTTATTTAGGACAAGTCACACTTGTAAAAATACATTTTTTAATTAGAGTTAAATTGTGTGAAGTTTGCAGTGATTTTTTTTTTTTTTAATTCTCAGTTTTGCAGGCAAGTTGTGTAATGAAGGTGAAAGAACCCCCACCAACCTCTATGTACAAGCTTTCTAGTATGAGAACAGAGTTCCTGTGTATATATATTAGTGCCAAACCTGATCACAAATATATAAAATACCGCCAACCTGAAACCTAGCTGCTGAAACTTCAGACCTGTCAATTATTGGTATTTCTTTTAAATAGACTAACACATTTCAGTAAAACGGTGAAGAATAAAGTCTGATGAAGTTAAGAAGGGCTTGTTGGAGTCCATTTTTATTTATAAGCCTATTTTCTGTGAATACTGGGATTTAAAAGTTGAGGTTTTATCAACCTGTAGTATCCTTCAGACTTTGATCTTGCAGTCAGTTCCACACATGATCTTTAGCCTGCTCAGTTCAACCAGGTTCTGGTATTAGCAGTGGCGGTAATGTCATATAAGAAGAGTCTCTAAGAATCAACTTTAATGGATTATTTCTGTTAGAAATTAAACTAGTCAGGGAAGGTTTGCTTTTACCCAAGTGTATGGTGAGACTGTAGAAGTTGCTTTGGGAGAGCAGAGAGGTCCAAATTATTGGGGATGGGAGTTGAATTATTTTCTTTATTGATTTTGGTAAGTCTAAATAGTTCAATATTTTTATTTTTTTTAAAGGTATTTGATTTACGCCAGTGTCATCGTCAGATGCAACAGCAGGCTGCCACAGCCCAAGCTGCTGCTGCTGCTCAAGCTGCAGCAGTAGCAGGAAACATCCCTGGACCAGGATCAGTAGGTGGAATAGCCCCAGCCATTAGTAAGTGCATTAACTGCTTGGTTTCCTTTTTTCCTTACCTGAAAACAAATAATACAGCTCTCCCTCATAACAGCACCCACCAACCCACTGCCCCTGCAACAGTACTAACAGACTTGGAATGAGGTAGCAGGATTTAGGATGAGGTGGGGCTGGGGTGGCATCTTGGTAAGTCTGTATTCATTCACTTTGTACCTGCTCCACACACCGTTTTTCATTCTGTAGTCTTCAGGGAATGTTGGATATGGAAGTGGTTGTTTATTGTACTGCAAGAAGTGTTGTAATACAACAGAAAGCATGTTATACACAAGGTCAAATAGCATAACTGTATCACTTTAAACAGGGATACTTTTGGCTGCTTAGACCCAAGCTTGAAAAACAATCTTTGGGATCCAAGCTCATAAAAATGTTACTCAAAACAATAGGGATTACTGGGCAACAAAGTCCTTGACTAGGTTTAGGAAAACTTAAGATTCCTGAGAAGAGGAAGAAGAGAGTGTGAGAGTGTTTTTCTCCTTTTTTTTTTTTTTAGTTATTCTGGGCTGGAGTTTTCTTAGCTACTAAATTCTAGATTCTTGAAATTGTACCTAATACTTTTTAAAGTGAAAGTACTTACATGTCTCAGGCTGCTTTATGTGCCATAGTGTTTTCTGGATTGCCACATGGTTCTTTCCAGCTATCCTACAAATTGCTGAAGGCATTTTGGGGAAATGTGTTTAACTTTTGTCTTTCTTAGCCATACTTGTGATTTGAAGTTTGCCAACTGTATTCATCTTTTTATTTTATTACATGTAAGTATTGTCATTTGTTAATCCAGCTTCCTGCAGGTGGTCGGTCTTAATTCCTATGCTGAAAATGCAGCATTTGGCAAACCTCAAGAATAAGTGTATTTTTACTTCTAAATAAGAGTTACATGCATTGTATCATATAAGACATTGGGTGTCATCCCATCTGCTTTATTTCAGAGTTTTATATTTCAGCACCCTTCCAAGATTACATAATGATGAAAAAAATTTAATTGTAAGAAATGCAAATTAATTGCTGCATTCATTATAGCAAAGATCTAGAAATACGGATTGGCCTTGACCGTGGTGAGAGGGAACTGTATGTGAAGCAAGAGCCAAGCAAACAGGAATGGCTAAACAAATAGATGATGAAAGAACATGTCTGAATATTTACTTGAAACTTCTCCTGTTTAGGTTTGTCAGCTGCTGCTGGAATTGGTGTAGATGACCTTCGCCGCTTATGCATACTCAGGATGAGTTTTGTAAAAGGTTGGGGACCCGATTACCCAAGACAGAGCATCAAAGAGACACCATGCTGGATTGAAATTCACTTACACCGTGCCCTCCAGCTTCTAGATGAAGTACTTCATACCATGCCTATTGCAGACCCACAACCTTTAGACTGAGATCCCTTTGCTGCACTGCTGCAGGCCATTATATTGTGAGGATGGTGGATTGTAAAATACAGTTCTGTTTATAACCTGAAGATATATTTTACTTTTGTTCTGCCTAATCTTCTAAAACCAGGTTTTAAAAATGTGTTTGCCGCCTTGCTCTTACCAGAAAGAAATTAAATATGCAGAATTTGGATTTCAGTTATTTTCAGAACTTAATTGTCATAATACAGGGCTTAAAGTGAAAGGTAAACGCCTCACAGAGACTTTACAGTGTTGGGTTTGTTCCCTTTGAAACTTTCCTTCTCTATTATGGCATCTGGGTGATAAGTCTCACAGGAGCCTTTTGTATGCAGAATATATATTATATATATATTTATATCTGAAAATTCCTTCTACTAGTTACAAACATTTACCTTGTAGCAACTTTAAAGTTCCAGCTGATTTGTGATGTTCTTTTTAGGGAACAATAGTTAACAGAAGACTTCTTTATTTTGTTGACAATCTTGTTATGATTTTTCAGATTAAAACATAGAAGCTGCCAAAAAGTGAGAGGATGAGACATATGTTGTTGGCACTGATTAAAAATACCAAGGAAAAGAAATGTGGCTTTTCCTTCACTAGTTTTTTAAAAAAGATATCTTAGATTTTTATTTATATAGACAGGTAAGTTTTAAAACACTAAAGGAAATGGATACTTTCAGTGCTGGCACTCAATTTAAATAACATGAAATACCCAGTCTGCAAAGTTGGCACTGAAATTGCATAATGAGCACCTAATGGCAGGAACATATTTTCATAATTACTACTGACTTCTGTGATTTTACTCAAGTAAAACTTGGCAGGTATTTTAAAGAAGTTGCATGACTCTTTTTACTTGCATATACCATTAAATCATGTATAATATTGCACCAATATTTAGGATCCAGTTTTTGTATCTGTTCACCATTTCCACTCGGCAAGATGGCAAACTTGTTTTTATACCTCTTGGTTATTTTAAGCCCTATGCCATCAATGACCGTACCAATTGGCAATGACCTTGTGTAGAGAATTTATAGTGAAAAAAAATGCACATGTATTGACTGTATGACAGATACAATGCGTATGCTTTCTCTCTAGCTAATAGTATAAATAAAATGATGAAAACCCTGATTTTTATAAATTTATTTTGCTTATATTATGTAATTCTGCACCTTAAAACCATTGATCTTGAGCGATGGATTCCTTTCCTTTGCAAAACCTGCAGCAGCCAGTAGTGGTAAGAATTACTATTGGTTTAAATTTGCCAGGAACAAGTCCAATTTTTCTTACTTTCACTGCTTCTCAATAAAAGCATGTCCTGAGGATATATCTTTTTGACTATTTGATGGGATATGAAGAGAGAGAAGGAATTCCTTCTTTTTCAGCATGTATATAGGGAGTTGGAGCTTAATTAAACAGGCTTAGAAGGACATAGACTCCAACTGAAGTCTTTCAAGCGCTGCTGGTTTGGTCTGCCTGCTGTGCTGAGTTGATCTGGCAGCACAGCTGGAGTGGTTAACAGAAGTAGAAGTCTTGGAAAAGATAATTCAAAAGCTTTTTGACAAGTTTCTTGCATAGTTTCAGGAATCTGTAGAGGGCTGTGACACACAGTGTTTAGGTATTGCTTCCCCATATGTTGGAATTCTTATGAAGGAAGTCAGCAGTCATTGTTTCTCTTAGGTGTGGAAGTACAGAAGACATGACTTCAGAGTGATGACCAGAAATGGATCCATTTTCTCTGTATTTTCACTAACAGTTATCTTCTTCAGACTAACTTCTAATGAGATCACTTTTTATTTTCTCTTATGTGGCAACTTCTTGATGTTTGGAAAAATAGTGTTTACTTTTCTCAAGGCCTATAGTTTAAAACCTTTTTCATTTTACTTTCTCTCCCAAATGATCTATTTTGTCTGCAAAGCAAGCTGCTTCACATTCTTGAGGAACACTTTCAGTAGAGGATTCAGACTACATCCTCAGAGAAGCTTATTAACCAACAGCTTGATTACGCTTCATCCACAACAGAAATCTTGATTTGGGGGAAGAAATTAAAAACCTGACTACATGTTCTTCTTGCCAGCCTCCCTATTAGATTGTCTGCCCTGCTCTTACTTCTGGGTTCAAGGTGCCCTTGGTGTTTGGAAAGTGTCTAACCTTCTGACTGATGAATTGTTTATACCAGGCTGTTTGATTAGGAGTCCATGAGCTTACTCCCTATTTAACTTTGTGGTTTTGCAAGGTGTTTTTCTTGGTGGATGTCTGATCTGTATATGACTGCTTCACAGAAAACCTTCTGTACTAGTTGCTTATGTTTTGATTGTGCCAAACTTTGATAAACTAGTGAAAGATTGCTTCCGCCTGTTGGTATCCTTGCCCGTACTATAGTCTGAAAAATTCAGCTTTTAAGATTTGGGCTTTTTGCAGCTGTTTTGCAAGTCTTCTTAAGTCTGTACCTACAGTGAAGTATTTAGATGGCTCAAAATGTTCAGAATAGAACAACAAAATAATGTCAGATGAGTTTATCAGAAACAGGAAATCACAGGCTCCACATCAGAAATCTGAGCATTGTGTGAAGCAGTAAAAATACTGAAAAGGCGTTCATCTTCTCCACCAGGCAGTTTCTGATAAGATGCAACTGTAATTGTTAAAGGTCAAAATGAGAGAATCTCATTCTTAGTTTTTAATATGCCTTTAACTTAATTTTTGCCTTGTCATAAAAGTACAAAAAAGACAGTGCGTAATGGATTGGAAACCCTTCAGCGGCAGCACATTGAATCTTTGAGTGTTGCATTTATGTCTTTTTCTGAGAGTTGAAAAAGAGTTACAGCTACTTGACAGCTGTGATGATCCCCATATACACTGCAGTCAGGGATGTCAAGGGTGCCAGAATCGCGTCTCCTTCAGCTCTGAATGTCTCAACTTCAATGAATTCAACGAATTCAACAAGTATTTTTTTAGCTAGCAATCTCCTGCTTGCAGTCCTGTTCCTATGTCTGCTCTGCTTAGTTCTTTCAGTGAAGTAATTACCTCTGTTTCTCACCCTCGATTATGCACTCTTCAAAAAACACATTTTGCTGGAATACTTTGTAATTTCGCTTCATGTATTGGTGAGCTGGGATTAGCACCGGAAGGTTTTAGATGGCTTTATCTGTATTATTGTTAGTTTTGAAAGAGAGGGCAAATAAAGTTAACATAGTAGAGATGTAGGAGAGGAAAGCTTTTCTCTGGAATGGTTTAAAAATACTTAATTCTACAGGAATCCCTTGGAAAGAGCCATAACCACTAAGTGGTGCTTGTTAGAAGTGGTTGTTCCTTTCATCACTTTTCTGGGCTTGATGAGAATGATGTGCTCAGAGACCTGAAGCCCCTGGCTGTGATATAAACCACTTCATTAACAGCTCTGGCCTACTGAAGACCTGGGAAGTACCTGTCTGCTCTCTAGAGAGGGACCTACATGGTGAAGGAGACAATGGTCTCCCCCAGTCACCAAAAAGGTCTGTAGCAGCAGTAGTCATCGAACCTGTATCCAACTCCTGTGCCTTACCTTTGAGACCATCTTCTTGTAACACTTCTGATGATGACAGCATCCTCTCTTCTCTGTGTATCTCAGGAATGACTGCCTCTGTTCTTTTACTAGGAACCATTACAAAATTCCTATGACAATGTATATAGGAGGGGCTACTGCCTCTAAACCCTTCAAATGTTGTTTATGTCTTGATAGTGGTCTTTACTGAGACATCTTTAATCTCTTCTTCAAAGAGTAAGGGCTCTAGAAAGGACTGTCTCCTTGATTCGCATTTTTACTCTGCTACACAGAGCAATTGGGATTGCTGGTCACTTTAATGCAACCAGTTAAAGACAGCCAGATGGGTCTTCATCTAAGTGGGATTCAGACTTCATTTAAGAAATCCTCTTTCCTCCCCTCTCCCTGCTCCTGTCAGGCCCCATGCTACTTAACATCTGCTCTATAAAATTATAAGATGCTTAGTTGTCAGATATTGTTAAGGATGCAATTTTTGAGAGATTACCTTCTTTTGGTTTTTGAAAGACTTTAAAAGCAATGGTCTTGCCTGGTCCCATTGATAACAGGAGTATTTCCATGACTGGTAACAGGTTTTTGAGGACCATGGCACTGTTCTTGGGAATGAGATTTGCAAGTTGCCCATCATAGGCATGTGTTAACCAGCTTTATGCTCATGCTTCTACCCCTGATGCAATTCATTGGCACTTTGGTCCTGGACAGGGAAACAAAACCAATGGAAAGTGCTTCTCCTACAGTCATGCAGGAGCTGGGATGCTGAACATCTTTTGTTGTGTCATTCACTTCCAAAACACCTTCTCAGTTGTGTGTTTCTGAAAATCATCTAGGGGATGATACCATGCTGACTCAAAGCTGCTGCACGTGATGCTACTGAGCTCACCAAGAAATGACTTTTCAGCGCTGTAAAAGTCACTTCATGAGACCTGGTGAAAGCAGAACTACTGTCAACAATATCTCAAGAAGTTTTGGTGTTGTTGGGGGTTGTTGTGCTTTTTGAGTGATACATCGCTCCTAAATTTGCAGGACTTGTACAAGTTCACCAAAACCACGCAGCGCTTTCTTGCTGTTGTACCTTTTTCTGTGTCTTTTTGGTGAGGTTTGGTAGCACTAGGAAGTTGTGATTCAGCTGGATTGAGAGCTGCAAAGTACCCATAACCCAAAACTCACTGCAAGAGGGTTTTTTTGAGCATGAAAGCCTAGTTAAGTGTTTCTTCTTTCAGCCATTGCCTTTTGATAAGCGGTCAACAGAATTCCCAGTAGTTCCTTTGTAGCTTACTGTATGATTTTCATTAGACCTAGTTTGTGGATAATATACTGTAGTTAACTTTCCTGAAATTCTGTAACAGAGTATGTTTTTGATTAAAAAAGGTAAAGATTCAACTCTTTGGCTTCTTTATTTCATTCAGTGGAGAGCTTTTACTGTTTCTGGCCAACTGTTGATACTGCTAGCTGCGGTCTTGAACTGTGTTGGGGCTAGGAGAGCTCTCTGGAGCAGGGCTGTGATGCCAGAGGGTCCCTTTGCAGAGTCCCATGTGTCAGATACTTGGGTACAACCAGTATTAAACCCAAAGCCAAGGTCAGTGTCCAGTGTGGAAATGTCTCTAGGCACCTGCAGGTGCATGGGTACCAATCTGGCTTAAGGTGGTGGGGCACAACAGCTTTGTGGGTGTTCACATTAATGGAAATTACTTCTTTTAAGCCACCAGCCAAGCTCTGTGTGTGTGTGTGTGTAGTGGGGTCTCAGAGGAAGGGCCAGAGACCAGAATGAGTGCTGTGTGTGGGTGAGTGATTGCCATTCTGTGTTAAAAGGTGCACAGGAGTTCTACTTCACCTGCTCCTGCAGTCACTAGGCTGTAGAATTCTTCCCAATGAATGAATAAATGAAGTCATGCAATGGAGGAATAAAGCAGGAGTCAGGCAGTGCATCTGTAATGCTCTGGGTCCCTGCTGACCTAAAGCAGCTGTATCTCAGGGTGAGAGAAAGACCAAAAACACATAACCCTCTGAACTCCAGTGATTTATGAACAGGAGGCAGGGTGAAAAATCCTTCTCCACTGCAGATCTGATGACCTGTTTGAGCAGGAATGGGTACATTGGAATGTCTCAGTGTGCACCCACTCTGTGTTTGGGGCTTCACAGATAGCTGTGGCAGAATGGAGGGCACCGATGCATAAGTCGTGTGTCCTGAGGTGCCAGACTAATAACTGTAGCGTGAAAGATGATACTCCCCCCCAAACATTTTCCTGTATCTACAGAAGCATTGAATCCTCAAATTCTCCCTACAGATTAACGTCCTGTGGCCAAGACTCTCCTGTTCAGTTGCACAGTCCCTCCATAAGCCACCTTAAACCAATTTTAGCTCCATACCTCTCCAGAGAGCTTTCCAGATGCTCCCGCCTGGTACTCTTAGCAACCCTTTTCTAACTGCTGGCTGGTCTTTGTTGTGGCCAATGTAAAACTGTTGGCTCACACACTGGTATTTGCTACCAGCACATGATGCTGCATATTTAAACCCTGATACAACCATGTGGCTGTAGGCATGGAATAAATCCATGTCACAAAGCTAAAGCAGGCCCAAAGGACACATCGTAGGGTGGTGGCAGAGGTGGGAATGGCTGCTGTGGGTATCGACCCATAGGGACACCTGGGCAGCTGGTGTCAGCAGCAGGCAGGAGATGCACCACTGAAGTGCCACTCTGAGGTTAACACAGGTTGCATCAGGGAGCATCCCAAATAACAAGAAGTAGGATGAAACAGTCTCATGTTCTGCTGGGGAGGGGGGGGTAGATTGGATGTTAGGAAAGATTTCTTCCCTGAAAGGGTGGTCACGCATTGGAACAGACTGCCCAGGGTAGTGGTGGAGTCACCATCCCTGGAGGGATTTAAAAAGCATGTAGATGTGATGCTTGGAGATATGGTTTAGGGATGAACTTGGCAGTGCTAGGTTAACAATGGGACTCGATCTTAAAGATCTTTTCCAACCTGAATGGCTCTTCCCTGGGAAGCTGCCACAATCCCCTTGATCCATTTTTTTTCCTCTTGACTTATGGACATATAGAATGGTTTAGATTGGAAAAGACCTTTAAGACCATAGAGTCCAACTGTTGACCCAGCACTGCCAAGTCCATCCCTAAACTCATACCCCAGAGCAGTCACATGCTGGCCTCAGTGTTATGGATTTCCTACAGCTCCTAGTGCAGCTCATTTGCCCAAACCCCATTTGTTCTCTTAGCAAGAATCTGCACCCTCAACTACTTCAGCTCATTTTGCATGCATTTATTTTAAATTTTAGTTCAGCAGCTCCTGGAAACTTTTCCCTGCAACTTTGGAAAAAATTGGGCCAAGGATAGTTTGGGGGAAAAAACCCAACAAAACAAACCACAAAACCCCTCACTTTTTGTTTATACCAGTTAAACTTCTTTCAGGAGTGGAGCCCTGCAGCACTGGAATGGGATCCCACCAGCCTGAGCCCTGCATATGAAGTACTAAGCACCAGGAACCCCCAGGGTGGGTGAGGGATAGCAGCCAGCCCCAGCCTCCCTGAGCTGCTCCAAGTGACAACTATGAAGACAGCAAAACATTCAAGTTAACGGAAACAAGTCTTTATTAAGTAACTTTTAATATCAGAAAAATAAAACTCTCATAATTCTCTTTACAGTAAATATATAATATCAGTGCTTTGGCCATCATAAGTTAAAGGCCCTTTATCATAAAATATATAATTTTTAAACTTTACTAAAATTGAATTTATAACCCCTATGACCTCCCTACATATACATAACAAAGAGTGTAGTAAAATTAGCAAATACTAAGCTAGATCAATAGTTTATCATTCTTAGTTTGTGGTTTATAGAAGTGGTACACGCACCTAATGTCTGTTGATTCCTTGGCTTATTAGTGGCGGTGTACAATGCAATAAAAAAAAATACATGCTCGGTGAACATTTTTTCGCATCTACAAGACTGCAGCTAGAGATCAGGTTTCAATACTGACGTAACCATTCTACAAGCAATTATAGCATTAAAGTTATGCAGTACCTAATATGCCTTCAAGGCAACTCTTATACTGAAAATCATAAAATAAAAACAGTTATTTGTAAACTTTTATAGGAAATGTACCTCTTCAAGTGGAAATAAAAATAAAGTTTTCTGTATATTTACTAGTTCAATACACAATTTTTTTGTTGTACTGAGAAAAAAAGATTGTCTTGAGATAATAATGCTTTAAAAAATAGAAAAAAATACATCAGACTACTTCGTGTCTTTTTGTTTGTTTGCTTTTGCTGTTTTAATATATGGATTTGGATTTGGAAACATACTGAGGATGAAAAAGCTAGAAACATCCACAGGTTGAAATGTAAGAAGCTCATTCAAGAGACTTTTTTTTTTTGGAAAGACAGTTTTGAAATTAAGTAAACTGATTGCAGGGCCACTGTCACAGCTGCTGTCATGAATAATACAAGGGCATTGACACAACTCCCCCTTTTTCATACTAAAAATAAAATATATATGTGTATTTGGTCTGGCTGAGATGGAGTTCATTTCCCCATAGCAGCCCTCACAGTGCTGTGCTTTGCATTGGTAGCTAGAAAGGTGTTGATAACACAGCAGTGTTTTGGCTACTGCTGAGCACAGCACCAACACTGTAACATTCCTTCCCCAATCAAGGGCAAGATCCTGGGACAGGACAGAACCAGGCCAGCTGACCCAAACTGACCAAAGGGATATTCCAGACCCTATGACCTCAGCTCAGACAGAAAGCTAAGGAAAGAAGGAGGAAGGGGAGAGCATTCATTGTTTACAGTGTTTGCCTATTGAGAAACCACTGTGCATTTTGAAAGCCCTGCTTCCCGGGAAGTGGCCAGACATCACTGCTGATGGGAAGTAGAGAATAAATCTTGTTATTTTCCTCTTTGCTTGTGCGGGCACAAACTTTCACTTCTGCTTTAGTAAACTGCCTTATCTCAACCTACGAGTCCTTTTCCATCTTATTCTCTCTCCCCTGTCTGGCTGGGAAGGGGAGCGATAGAGCAGCTTGGTGGGCACCCGGCACCCAGCCAAGGTCAACCCACTACAGTAAGACGTGAATTGAACATAAAAATGCTTCACATTTTGAACTACATACTCTCTAAAAAGGTATTTAAAGAACAGCTTGATTGGACTAATGAACAGAATGTCAGCATCATCACTATAAGTCAAAGTATGTGCATCCCAAATCCCTTACTGTAACTGGATGAAGCCAGCCAGACTTTTTCCATATTACACTAAGAAAAGCAGTGGGTAGGAATTCACAAATTGAGACAGTCCTGATCCTCTGAACATACTGCCTTTATCAAGGACAAAATGGAGGTGCATCAGGCAGCTTCCCTCTCCCCACCTTACTGTAATTTATTATCTGAACCTGCCAATAACGCAATCCATTTCAATAATTAAACTAAGCTTTAAAGAAAAGATATTTGCAATGCTGAAGAATTAGGCATAAATTGTCACACAAAGCAAAAAATACTTCCCCAAACTTGTTTTTTAAAACTCATAGAAGACAGCATTGGAAGTGTTGTTTGATATATTAATAATGCCACATACCTTCCATGGCAGATGAGTACTTTTGCATTTAGGCAACAAGGTTCATTGCTGCCAGCACACAGAAGTCAAACACTTAACAGAGATCCTTTAGAAAAGCCTGCAAATTTGGGGGTTTTTTTTCTGTTGTGCAATTTATGAAAACTTCCCCTCACTGTGCCATAACATTACACCAGATGTATCTGCTAAACATGCCATCTGCTTACACTGAACCAGATAGAGACCACTTAGGTTTAGTGTTACCAAAGCAGGCTTTTGAGAAAGTTTATTAACAACTTCAGCCTAATCCCAAGAAAGCCCAAGTCAGAATTCATTAGAAAGTTTACTAGAGGGTACCATTACACCCATGCCTTTAAGAGTCTTTAAAAGTCCACATATATATATATTTAAGAGTGAATTTGAATTGACTGAGTAACAGCTGCCTGGCAAACAGGACACAAAGGTGTTTCCTTTTCACAGATTTTGTTGGCACACTCCAGGCAGAAGAGATTGTGGCCACAGGGGACCAGGGCCGCAATGACTTCACTCTCAAAGCAGATCACACAGTCATGCTTCTGTCTCGACTCAGGAGGTGAGCTGGACGTGGAGCCACCATTAGAAGATGAATAGCTGTTGGTGCCATTGGAGAATGCAGGGATGTAGATGGGAAGGCCTGCTTGGTGGCCAGTGCTAGGTGGGTCGCTCCATACTCTCCTAGCCAGTGGGTGATCCAGGCTTTCTGGAAATGTGGGTGACAGGCAAGGAGTAGATGGCTGGCTCCCTTGGCGTTGAGGCTTGGCATTACTAACAGAGTCACTACCAAAGCCAGAGAGAGGGTTTACAGGTTCAAAAGGAGTCCAAATGGTTTGGGAAGGCGTTGGTAAGGAGTCATACACAGGAGAGTCAACCGCAAGGTCTTCTGTGCTCACTGAAGGCAGTGTTTCTCCAAACCAAAAGTTGCCTGTGCTGAATGGACTCGTTGGGCTGAAGTCAGCCAATCTATTGCTTCCAAAATAGGAATCTGTGGAGCCACTTCCCAAGGAGCTGGAGCTGTCATTCATATAATTAGAAATCATTCTGGTGTGGCTAGGGGGGACAGGGTTAGAAACAAGCCATGCAGACCTGAGAGTGCCTCCTTCAAACCTCACATCTGTACTGTTGTAGTGGAAATCACTCTCTTCATTCAGTTTGATGTAGCTCCCAGTACGCATGGCTATATGCATCTCTATCTCCTCACGCGCGCGGTCGACATTTTCAGGCATTCCCGTGACTTCGAAGACTGGCTCCATGTCCCTGCTGGGGGTGACTATGTAGGTATGGGTCTGCTGCTGAATTCTTTTGATTGTAGCTCCTTTTGGTCCAACCACTAGCCCAACTACGTGGTAAGGCACCCTGACTTGGACTGTCATCTGACCTGGCAGGTTAGGGGTGCATGGCAGGCCTCCCAGGGCAGGACCGTTCTTGTTGCGCGATGCTCTGATCATAGAGAAGTGTTCAGCAGCTGAGAGAATTTCCCTTTTGGCCATGGCCACATCCTCTTTTCGTCCAGTGACAACAAAGATGGGTTCTTCTCCACGAATGGGGGTCTTAATGTAAGTATTTGTCTTGGCCCTTAGTGCTTTTATTTTGCAACCTGTTTAAAGGAAACACATGCAAGTTTAGCGAGACATCCAAGTTTAGAAAGCCACAAGAAAGCCATCTATTTTAAGCTGTTTGAGAGTTTCAAGAAACTGTAGGGTGAAACCAGAAGCAGCCACATTAGAGAAAGCAGTAACAACTTCTACCTATTATTTCCAAACAGACCTCTGACACTTATACCCACAAACTATTTTAGCAATGTTTCTTGGGCTGGTTTAGCCCAGCAACTCCTCAATTCCTATTAGATGGTAAATAAACATGAATGGCTTTTTCCTCTGTCAGCCACTTTCATGATTATCCCATACATACTGGTAGGTTTAAATTTTTTCCATTAATTGGGTATCCTTCAGTTATTTTTAAGATCCTGCAGAAGGAGTAAAGGCTCACACACAAGTCTGCTAATATATTAGCCTTTCACCGACAAGCATGACCTAAAAGCAAATTAAACATTTACAATTAAGTGTCTGTATTGCAACATGTAGGATATAGATAAAATTGATTAACTGAGAAGTCTTCATTTGCTTCCTGTTATCCATGTGCTATTTAAAACTTTACTCTTCCCTGTGGGATGAAGGAGCCACTCCTCAAACTGTCAAGTAGAAGTTCAAGCAGTTCGCTGAATGCAACTAAGGCTTACTATGTAATACTATGTGCCTACGTGGAATTTCTCTCAATCATCTGCTGGGTTAAGAACTGGCTGGAGGGCTGGGCCCAGAGAGTGGGGGTGAATGGTGCTGCATCCAGTTGGCAGCTGGTCACTAGTGGTGTCCCCCAGGGATCAGTGTTGGGCCCAGTTCTATTTAATATCTTTATTGATGATCTGGATGATGGGATCGAGTGTACCATTAGCAAATTTGCAGATGACACCAAGCTGGGGGGGGTGTCGATCAGCTGGAAGGCAGGAGGGCTCTGCAGAGGGACCTGGACAAGATGGAGAGATGGTCTGATTCCAACGGGATGAGGTTCAACAAGGCCAAGTGCCAGATCCTGCACTTTGGCCACAACAACCCCATGCAGTGCTACAGGCTGGGCACAGAGTGGCTGGAGAGCAGCCAGGCAGAAAAGGACCTGGGAGTTTGGATTGACAGGAAGCTGAACATGAGCCAGAGTGTGCCCAGGTGGCCAAGAAGGTCAAGGGCATCCTGGCCTGTATCAGGAACAGTGTGGCCAGCAGGACCAGGGAAGTGATTCTTCCCCTGGACTCAGCGCTGGTGAGGCCACACCTCAAGTACTGTGTCCAGTTCTGGGTCACTCAGTTCAGGAAGGATATTGAGGCGCTGGAGCAGGTCCAGAGAAGAGCAACAAGGCTGGTGAAGGGACTTGAGCACAAGTCCTATGAGGAGAGGCTGAGGGAGCTGGGGTTGTTCAGCCTGGAGAAGAGGAGGCTCAGGGGAGACCTCCTCACTCTCTGCAACTCCCTGACAGGAGGTTGTAGCCAGGTCCAGGTCGGGCTCTTCTCCCAGGCAACCAGCAGTAGGACAAGAGGGCTGGGTCTTCAGCTGTGCCAGGGGAGGTTTAGGTTGGATATTAGGAAGAAATTTTTTACAGAGGGAGTAATCAGGCATTGGAATGGGCTGCCCAGGGAGGTGGTGGATTCACCTTCCCTGGAGGTTTTTAAGATGAGATTGGATGTGGCATCAGTGCCATGGTCTAGTAACCACGGCAGTGTTGGATCAAGGGTTGGACTTGATGATCTCGGAGGTCTTTTCCAACCTGGTTGATTCTATGATTCTATGATTAACTGAGTTAATAGAGTCTGAAATAGAAGCAAAAAGTTAATGAAACATTGGTCTTTTATTTTTGGGGACTGAGTTATAAAGTTTGCTATGACAGTGACAACAGGCTCTTTCCTAAGATGATCAAGGCATTTTGAAAAGCATGGTGCATATAGAAGCCCCTTTTACCTATCACAGGACCAGAAAAGCAGGCAGTGCGAAAGTAAGAGACACAAGCAAGTCCATGACATGCAAGACAGGATAAATTCAGTGAAGACTGAATCCAGTAGACTATTTTAAAACAAATTCAAAAGCATGTCACATTAAATGTTATTTTATAGTAAACCTCATCTTTAAAGAAATGTAAGTAACATTTGCAGATCAAGTGTTTTAAGCATCATTTCACTTGCAGCAATTTGTTCACATTTTCCTTATTTACTTTAGGCATCTCATAACTGTCTGGGTACTCAAAATAGTCTTTCAAAATAGTGTTTTGTCAGTCCTTTGCACCCAAGGTATCACTAGCAATAAATTTTACAATTAGAAAACCACTTAAAGATGCACTTTATTGAGTACTATCTACTAATAAAAAAAAGGTACCAGAGAGCAGCACCTTGCTTTGGCAATTTACCTTTACTCCTTCCATCTCTTTGTTTGCATTTCTCCCTGTAAGTAAATGCTTGCCCACTCCATTCCCATTCCTTCCCAGTTACTCAGAAAATACAGTGGACTTAAACCTTAAACCCAAAGGTTCCGTAAAAATGGTGTCACTGAAGTTTTCACACTCTTTACTGGAACACCTAAACCCAAAGTCAGTCTCCCAATGTGTATCAATTATTCTCCAATATACACAGATTACTTTCATTTACTCCATTCCACTCAAGTATATATCCTTATTTCCTAAAAATTACATAGGCAGCATTTAAAAAATACTAGAGGCATCTAGACATTCTTTATTATATACCACAGTTCAGAGCCTAATTAAGTCCAGATTCCAAACAGTCTTACCAATTCTTACAGTTTACATTTTAGACAATATTTTCCTGATGTTTTAGAAATTCAAATCAAGTTAGAAGTATGCACCTTCAGCTCCATTCCCTGCAAACTCTCAGAGATTGCTTTGCCAGAGTCACATTTCCAAACCACTCCTGTATGAAGAAAAGCCTTGTTGCCTTTATTCCTCAGGCTGCAGAAAGGCACAGACCAAGGTGAGTAGAGCTTTTCTTTTAAGGTACAAGTCACATACCTAGAAAGCAGAGGCCAAACACTGCCTCAATTCCCTGCAGCAACAGAACAAGACTTTTAGACATCGGAAAGCTGGCTTCAATGGAAAGCTGACTCCCCAGACCATCAAGATCAACTCTCAATCTTTATCTGAAAAGTTCGAAAGAACTGAAGGAAGTCACTGTACACATACAAACCCCAATATTTCTGAACAAGTCAGTCAATACACACTGGATTTTGCCTGCAAGGAGTGCTGGAAACCCTCACAACTGTCATGTCAAAGCATAAGGTCAGTAGCCCATTTATACCACTCCAGTTGAATGACCTTTCTATTTGCTTTTACTCAGCTGTTCTGGTTTCCCACCCTCCTCCATTAGTCACTACCGAGGCAATGCTGCAAATCTCATCCCCTCTCCAACAATTCTGCAGCCACAATGACACAAGTTCTGCCAGCTATGAAGTCACATGGCTAAACGATAAATCAAGGAGTTTCTATGTCTAAGCTCAGGAGACTGGGAAAGACAAGAGGGGAAGAAAAATTACATCACCCACACTTTTGCAGTAAGATTTTTGTATCCAAGATTTTGAAGTATATAAAGAAAGTCTGAAAAGGGGACTTCTAGACCAGAAATTTCATTTAATCAGACCTTTTTAAGTGATTTTAGTTTGGTGTGATAACAGATGTCTATTCAATACCAGTTTAGCAGTATGAACGTTATACTCCCCAAAAAATTTAAGGGTAGCTCTGAAGGAATAGTTTGCCTCATACACTGCCAGTTTTAAATTATCAAATACTTCTTAATTAAAAAGAGGCGATTGGAAGACAGATTATTTTTTTCCCTTGAAGTGAGAGTTAAGTGTAGCAGCCACAACACCCGCAGTCCTCACCCATCACACAGCAACAGCCAGCTCAGCCCTCACTCCCACTTCTACCTTTCATCATCACTAACAGGATGAGATAGATCAAATCCAGTCTCAGGCCATTTACTCCATGAAGGAAACTCCCCAATTGGGAGCAGCTGCATGGTCCCATCCACAGGATCACGGTGCATCTGATGGGCAACAGCAGTAGGAGTTCCCTGTCCCCATGCAATCTCTTGCCCAGAAGAGAGAACGGACATAAAATAAGCAACTGAGAATCATCAAGGAAAGGCCACTCTTTCCTTTACAACATGGAGCTGAGCAATGGTGAGTTAGTGATACCCCAGATGGGCTTTTATTACGTCTACTCACAAATTTACTTTTGTTTCTGTGAAAATGAGAATGAGGATTCAGATTTGTTGGGACAAATCAGGAACCCCAAACAGTTTGTAATGTTGAATTGTATAATATTGGTTGCTGAATTGACACTGCTACTGTATGCCATAACTACCATGGACAATGAGTATGGACTGCTCCAGATACACCAGTCATGAGCTCCTGATGCAGCTTGCAACCAGCCAACAGCACACCAGCCCTCCTGCCCTGGAAGACATCTAGGATGGATAGAACCTACAGTCATGGACTAAATGAATTCAAAAGACACCTTGGAGGGACGGCCATTGACTATGCAAGCAATACCTGTGCTTGTGTGTGTGTATATATATAGGTTAGATATCAGGAAAAGGTTCTTCACCCAGATGGTGGTTGGGCACTGGAACAGGCTCCCCAGGGAAGTGGTCACAGCACCAAGCCTGCCAGAGTTCAAGAAGTGTTTGGACAATGCTCTCAGGCACATGGTGTGATTCTTGGGGTGTACTGTGCAGGACCTGGAGTTGGACTTGATGATCCTGATGGGTCCCTTCCAACTCAGCATATTCTATAATTCTATGATATACATATATAGTTGGAAGGTATAGGATTTGGGCATGACATAGATGGTATAGAATAAGGGGTGGATAATGTCCTGGTTCCAGCCAGGACAGGGTTAGTTTTTGCAGTAGCCAGGAGGGAGCATGGCTAGGACCCTGAGGTTATTCTATACCACCTCACATCATTTCCAGGAACAGGGGAAAGGGTCCCTTCCAGTCACATAGTGGGAAGCAAGCAGTCAGGGTATTGTCAGGCTCCATGTGGTGAGCAATCACCTGTGAATCGTTTACCTCTTATACACTTATTAATATTGTTGCTGTTTGTTTTCTTATCTCACTGCTGTTTCCAGTAAATTGTTCTTATCTCAACCCATGATCTTTAGCTTTTTGTGCCTCCAATTCTCCTCTCCAGCCAACCACAAGGGGAGGGGGGAGTGATCAAGCAGAATGTGGTTTGGAGGGTTTTCAGTGAAGAACACTTAATTGGGGAATACCATTCCTAAACCACAACAGTGCACCAGGTACTGCAGCCACACAGGCTCGGGCTTGCCTACGTACCAGGACAGAGGACAACCTGGAGATCTCAAGTACTTTAACCAAGAGCCAAGGAATCACAGTCAACCATTTTGGGCTGTGCTAGATCAAAGGAAGCAGGACTTTGACCCTATTGGTGCCAAGCTAACAGGTGGAAAAAGAGGACAGCTTTAAGAATCTCTGATGATGTTGAAAAAGCTTCCCAAGAGAAGGCTGCTCAAAAGCTCTCAAGGATATTTCCCTCTTCTGAAAAACAAAAGCCTTGGTTCAAGAACCATGTAGAAACTCTTTAATAAAGATTTCTTAGGAATGTATCAATTTATCTAGTACAAAATGAAGTAGTCAGCCTACACACTGTTTCCCTCTGTGTCAGGCCAGGACACTATCAAATCAGCCATCTCACAGGCAGAAGAGTACTCCAATTCTCAAGACAGATGGCAACTCAGTAAACAAGTTTCATGCAGCAAAAAAGCCAGAGGGCAGCAACTTGTACTATTAATTACTTGCACTACTGCAGCACCAGGACTAAGGTAGCAGCTGCTGAGAAAGGTACAGTAGTAGAAAAGCAATAGTTATAAGAGAGGGAGTACATCCAACAGATAACTACAGGAAAAAAAAAGTTGTCTTCATTAAGAACATTGATCTAGTGAATGAAACAAATTAGCGTGAGCAACAGTGTTGGTAAAGCTGACCTGCACAAGGATAATAAAAAGCAACACCATTCATGCCATGCAGCAGATGGTCAATAAAGGAAGACTGCAAAAAACTATGCAAATCTTCACCTACACCAAACCCTTAATTCAAAAATGCTGCTAGACCTGTGTTTTTATACACAAAATCCCACAGTATGTTGTCCAAGGTAAAATGAACTAGAAGGTAAAAAGTAACAGATACTGTGTCTTTGTTCAAAGGAGAAACAGAGAACCTGATGCAGACCACAGAACTACTGACTCACACCAGTGAAGGAAACTGAGATCTGATCAAACACTGACAAAATCTCATGCACTTAAAGGAATACCTGAAAGAGAGAAAAGGAAGACATTCTTAAGGAGTAACTGAAATTGGAAACAAATGCTTTTTGGCCTTTTCTTTTGATTAAATAAAAATGTACTACCGCTCAGCAGCGTTTTTTTTGTTACAGGAAGTTTGCAACCTTATCCCTGTTAAATTTTTTGCCTGCAATGGGAAATTGGCCCTGTGGGGTAGAGGTATTGCATTAAAACAAAATTTAAGATCTTTGAGATATCCAACACTTTGTTCTAAACAAAGTTTCTCTTCCAGAAATTCAGACCACAGTGTACTAGAAGAGAGGGTAACAGAGGCTAAGACACAACATCTGTTGACTTTACTAACAGCTTAAAAGAATTCACCACTGTTCTCTCATGCCAGACAGGTTAATCCAGTGCAGTTCGGAAACACATTAATCAGGATTTCTATGTGTATGTTATAAACTTAAAAAAGGAAGCCATACTCTTTTATAACACAGCAATTTTACAAGAAAAACAAAAGGACCAAATGATTAGAAATTGGTATTTTACCTTGCAAGATTTTTGTTTTAAATTTCAGCTTCATTTAAAAAAAAAATAAATCTTACTTATGATGCATTCACACATTAAAATCTACAGAATTTCTGGCAGACTACACAGTCTCCTGAGTGTGCACTGCATTTGGTGTGCTTCCCACCCAACAAGCCAGACAAGAGCAGTGTTGATGAGCGAGGATTTACGATCCCAGTTGGAAAACCTGCACCTTTCTAACACACTTTGCAACTTGTGTTGGATCTTTTTATAGCACAAATGACAAATAGCATAACTGAAATTATGTTTGTTACACAGTACCAGAGCAATAGGCCACTGAAAATTCAGCAGTAATTTCAGACTGTACCAGGCTACAGTATGCTCACGTTTCAGTTCCTGGAGTTCCAGGCTCTAAAAATGTCAATACTTCAACTACTCAGAAAAATAGCTTTTCAACAGAAAAACCAATGGCTCAATTTTTCTTTCAGTCTTTAGAACAAGCCATTTAATATAGCATTTAATAACCTGCTTGTTATAGAAGATAAAAAAATCTGAAGTGTAACTGCCTTTTTCACTTAAAATAAGTTAGTTGAACCTGTGGTCTTTATTGTCTGTGGGAATCAGCTGACGCTGAGATACATGACAACTTCAGTCAAATGAAACTTATCCATGAGAGTGGAAATCTTAAGCATCCAGTTTTATAAAAAAACAAACACATGCAATTCAGGCTAGTTAGTTATGCTTATGCTTGTCAGAGACTGAAATAGTTAATGATTTATGCATTCTAGGATTGCCAAGGGACTTTTGCAGGCTTTTGACTTTTGCATTATGCCTCTGATGGGCAGTTGAGCCCATCCCTCCCTTCAGAGCTGAAGGTGTTGAGCCCTAAAAAGGCAAGAAGATACCTCAGATGGGCAGTTGGACCCTAAAAAGGCAAGAAGATGCCTCAGATGGGCAGTTGGGCCCACCCCCCTCTCTGCCAATCTTGAAAGGCGGGAACCAGGCCAGACCTAGAAGCTCTGTGCAAGCCCGGGGAGAGGCTGGAGGCTCGAGACATGGCCCGTGACACTGATCATGGATATAATAACTCATAGCTTCTTGGAGTGTGGGGGTTTTTCCTTCTCCCCCACCGCCTGCGGATCAAGACCACCGCTCTCAAGATTACCAAGCTACATCCCTGGATCCACTGAGTGACCACCGCTCTCAAGATTGCCAAGCTGCATCGCTGACTCCAGTGAGTGACCATCGCTCTCAAGATTGCTAAGCTGCAGCGCAGACTCCAGTGAGTGACCATCGCTCTCAAGACTGCCAAGCTGCAGCGCAGACTCCAGTGAGTGACCATCGCTCTCAAGACTGCCAAGCTGCATCGTGGGATCCAGTAAGCGGTGACTATATACATTTCTTTTTCACTCTCATCTTTTCTTTACTCTTATCCTGTTTTCTCTCCCCTGTGCATTTCCCCCCCCCAAAGGTTATCTTTATGTTGCATCGTTATATGACAACACCCAAAACGCTGGCTTACCTGATGATGCAAAATTGTTAAAATAAATTTTGTCAATATATGTTTTCAGACACCGATTATTTAGTGTCGTTTCGCTTTAATCCACCCCAAGGGAAGTATTGATAAAAACCTGAGTTACCCCCCTCCCCTTTTCCTGGGGCGGGTCATAACAATGCTGACTACTCCTTACAGGTAATTAATAACCAATCAAGGCTATAAGTATTGTCAGTAATTCAGTAATATTATCATCACAACACATTGAGACATAAAGCCAGATATTCACTATTTTTGAAAGTACTATAATTATGCTACCATAGGATATCTATGTACTGTACTTAGCTAATACAAGTATTTGCTCTAGGATTGTTTTAGCATTTTCCACTATCTGAGAATGATAGCTATTGTTTTTATTTGGCTGTTCAACTATGCTAGATAGTTATCAGCTACCAACTTATCAGAATTATGTTTTTGTTTTAATTTACAGGACTATTTTAAGCAAAGTAATATTTTTCTCAAGAGCCCACATTCAAAAACAAAGAACAAAAAAGAGTCCATGATCATTAAATCTGCATTAAAGTGTTGCTTTAGAGTTAAGTAGCTCCCAACTCTGGTGATATTTTAGGGAGAAAAAACATTGTCAACCTCATCGAGGATATAAACACTTGGAAAATCACATTACTTGGATAGCCAAAATACTGGAATGCATTAGCAAATATATTCCAGCAATCACTATCTGAAGACAGTCAATAAACTCAGGGATACAGCATCTCTACAGGACAGACTTTTGTCCCTTCCAGCATCTTTCAGGTTTTCTGTTCATGTCTTCAGACACCACCCCTCTTTTTGCATTATTCAAAAGATTTTAGTGTTTAAACGTCTTAAGTGTAAAGAGGGTAGCAGGGGGCACTGAAGACTCACCATCACCAATTTTACATAGAGGAAACAGTTTTCAGGTGATCCACAGCAGACTTTTGCAAGTCCTTCACATGATTTAGAGATTAAAACAAAACCTTCCAAGTTAGATCTCCAGAAGTTGGTTTTTTTTTTAAGTCTGGATACATGCTTATTTAATTTTGGGTATATGCCCTATGCCAGCTTTTCTCATGCAAACAAGGTCATGTCCTCAGCGACACAGCTTTCTTGCTACCACTTCTCAAGAGCACTTTCTCCAACTTTATGTTTCTAAACCAATGCAACTTTGTGCATGCAGGATTTTCAGCTGCTCACAGCAAAGGAAGTAACTTTTCTGATCAGCATGAAGACTGGCCAACTTAGCAAAGGTTGGATTCAACAGCTAGTTCAAATTCATATAGGAAGTCTGTGCAATGCCATGAATGCAATCTGGTTTTCCTGGCTCCCAGTCACATGCCTTTACAAGAATAAAAGGATACAAATATCTTTTCCTTTGTTGTTCACCTTTGAGATTCTTCCACCTCAAAGACTACAAAGAAATATATTACACTACCCCAACCAGTGTCTGTCAGCTTCATTTTTTTGGGGGGGCAAGGTGAATAAGAAAAGGTTGAGAACATTTAAGATTAAAAAAAAAAAAAAGGCAACCAAAAAAGGCACAAAAACCTGCCAGGTTCAGAAATACTACATGACTTCTTTTTTTAAGGAGGACCACTTAACTATTCATTAAAATCTTAAGTCTTTTCCAGTGATGTAAATGCTTCCAGCAGCAAAACATTGAACTACTGTCACAGTAACCCAAGCAGCCTCTAACGTAGCTTCAACCATCAACCACAGGGCACATTTCAAGCACTCCACATCTTCTATAGCTGCAACATCGCACATCTATGCACAGCTACCAGCATAAATTTGGGAAGCACAGCTGCCCACATGAGAACCTGGGCTGCATCAAAAGAAGCATGCCCAGAAGGTCAAGGGAGGCGATTCTCCTCTTCTACTCTGCCCTTGTGAGACCCCTACCTGGAGTACTACGTCCAGCTCTGGGGTACACAGCACAAGAAAGACATGGACCTGTTAGAGAGGGTCCATAGGAGGGCCATGAAGATGATCAGAGGATTGGAGCACCTCTCCTATGAAGGCAGGCTGAGAGAGCTGGAGTTGTCCAGCATGGAGAAGAGAAGGCTTCAGAGAGACCTCATTGCAGCCTTCCAGTACCTAAAGGGGGCTTATAAAAAGGAAGGAGAGGGGCTTTTTATACAGATAGAGACAGGACAAGGGGCAATGGTTTTAAACTGAAAGAGGGCAGGTTTAGATTAGATGTTAGGAAAAAAATCTTTACTCAAAGGGTGGTGAAGCACTGGAACAGGTTGTCCAGAGAAGTTGTGGATGCCCCATCCCTGGAAGTGTTCAAGGCCAGGTTGGATGGGGCTTTGAGCAAACTGGTATAGTGGAAGGTGTCCCAGCCTACGGCAAGGGGGTTGGAACTAGATGAGCTTTAAGGTCCTCTCCAACTCAGACCATTCTGTGATTCTATAATGTAACCAGCTGGTTAGGATGTGTGCTAGGAAGAGAATATGCAGCATCTTCGTTTTTAGAGAGAGCAGAACAAGCTGTGAAGGATGCAGCTCCAATCAGCCTTGCTCAAGGCAGACCAAGCTGCACTACAGCTGACAACACTTTGTGGGCTAGAGCAGACATGCAAAGCAAGTGGATGAGAGCAAGAGCCTCTAACCCATGCAATGAGCCAGCACAGTTCTGGTCCATAAAAGGAGATGCAAGGACTAGTATTTCTAAGACATTTAACAAATATTTAGTGAAACTAATACAACTTACATAAGGCAGTCTCTAAGCATAAGTCTCCCTTGAATGAGAATTTTGAAGAGCCTCCTTGCACAAAGCTTTCATGCAAGTAAGTTTGGTAACAATTTTTTTAGTTCTCCCTCCACTCTTTCCTCTTTTGTAGCCCTAATTCTTTGTATTATACAATCCCTCCCCACCAAGGCTAAATATTTTATCACAAGCCAAACAATGTGACATCAGATAAGAAATAAAAGCAGAAGCAGCAAATGAACTCTTCAGGAACAATGATCCTATTTTTATGCAAACACCATTATCTTCTTTTTAAGTGACTCAAGGTACCTAAAAAATATACTACAGAGAACAATCCTGATCTGGTGGAGAATAAACACAGCAGCCTAATCAGTCCTGGAAACCCAGTAGTTTGTATTTCTCCTTTAGAGGACTATAGGAATCGCTGTTTTCATTTCTGTTTTCCACCCCCCACTCCTCTGCCTGCCATCCCCAATGACACATGAATATTCTTAAGACATTCAAACATCATTTCTTGGAAAAGACATTTTCTGCTTGAACAGAACAGACTTGTCTGCATCAGAGGAAGCTACCTGCAAATTTGTGCAGCACAGCCTTTCATTCTCCTTTGACATACACAACAAAACCCCCACCCTTAACTGCTCAAAATCTAAAATAAAAGTAGAAGGAGAAAACAAGTCTGCCTAAGCATTGGCGCTTGGTGGGCTTTCTTTGGTACATTGGTTTAGACCAATTTTACCATTTTTTCCATACTCAATGGAAAAAAACCCCAACCAAATGCCACATTGATGTAGAGAGACCAGGCAGCATAACTGATGAGCTCTGATAACTCATTATCAGAGCCCATCAGCCAAGGAGACATACCACCCCCTAACCAATGAAGAATAACACAGAAAGGGAAGAGGAAGAGATTGGCAACTTCATTGTCTGCATTTCCACACCTACACTTAACACTGCTCAGTGCTTCTCTTGATATATAAAAAGGGCTTTTACAATTAAGTTCACCACCAGAAAGCTAGTGCAAAACATCATCTAACTCCTCCAAGCACCGTTCCCATGAGAGCACATGAAAGGCCAACAATGAACGTGACATCACTGATATGACTGCATACTAATAGCGTAATAGAGACCCACCGAGTGTAGCAACAGCAATCAACAAGAAGCCACAACCCGAGCAGAAAGACAAGGGCTTTCACACAGAGGAGGGCTACACATGGCTCCTTTCTCCATCTCACTGGTTCCTCAGGTCCCACTTTGTCTCGGTGTGTGCCATGGAAAGCTGTAGGAACAGTGCCAGCCCATACCCTGCTCCCCAAGGAAAATTAAAGTCCTTTGCCCAAAAGGCTTTGTAAAACACAGTCCAAAGTTCCTACGGTGAAAGGCAGCTTCTCACTAAAGACCACGAGCCGAGTGTCATTGAAGAGCAAGGCCTGTGCCAACACCTACCTGTACGTGGCCAGGCTATACACTGCATTTGCCAGCTCGAATGAACAATAACCGAAGGTCTGAACTAACCCAGTTCTTGCCCTTGCCTTCTCAAGCAGGGCTAGCCTGGTGCCAGCATCCTGTCCCCCATAGGAAAGCCGGGGTCTGGGAGGGAGAGTTCCACCCTAGGGGGCACGAAGCTACTACCGAGGCAAGGGGCTCCTGCAGCTAGCCCCGAAGGGGCACACCCCAAGGGTGTGTGAGGAGAGGCCTGCCACGAACCCTGGGGAAGGACAGCAGGCCCAGGCCGCCCCACACCCCTATCTGGTCCCCCACTTACCCTGGCGGCCCACGATCTCGGCCACATGCTCAGAGCTGGGCACAGGCACGCACTCGGTGGTGTTGACGCTCTTTCGGCGAAGTAGCGCCGTCTGCTCGCCGCTGAGGCCCACTGCGCCGCCGCCGTCGTAAGCGTGGGACATCATTGCCGCCATCGTGCCCTGAGGATCGTGCGGCCCCACCAGTGCCTCCTGCGCATCGAAGGCGGGCGAGAGCAGGACGGAGCCCAGCGCCGGCAGCAGCGGGAGTGGCTGGGAGGACGAGGAAGACGAGGAGAGCAGCAGCAGCGCGGCCAGGTGGTCGTCCTCGTCCTCGTCCTCGTCCAGCTCCAGGTCTCCCTCGTCCCCCGCCGCCGCCTCCCCCACCCCGCCAGGCCTCGGCTCCCCAGGGAGGTCGGGCAGCGGCGCCAAGCCCGCCCGCCACTGAGCCACCCCCGCCACTCCGCTGCCTCTGGCGGGCAGGCCGTGGTCGCGGAGGCCGAGGCCGGAGAGGCGCTGCTGGAGCAGCGGCAGCGGGGGGGGGGGGAGGCGCGGCGGCTCGGCAGGTTCGGTGGCGCGGGAGGCCGCAGCGGCGCTGCTACTCGGCATGGCGGGGGAGGCACTGCGGGCCAGGGCCTAGCGGCACGGAGCCACCATGCCGTAGCGGGCACAGCCCGGGCGCCAGGGCCACGCTCTCAGCGAACCTTTAGCCCCATAACGCTCCCCTCAGCGGGGCTGCCGGCGGCGGCGGAAGGGGAAAGGGGAGCAGCAGCGAGGAGGCGGAGGAGATGACACAGCCCCTCCCCACGCTCGCCGACGCGCTATTGAGCAGCAGAGCCGGTTCCTGGGCGGGACTGGGGGTGGACGAGGTCTGCGGGGTGTAGAGAGGGGGAGGGCCCGTCTTCGGCCTCAGCGCCTCGGGGAGCCCTGGGACAGCGGGGCGCTGTGACTTAAGACGGCCTGACTCACACACCCCGGTGAGAGAGGGCGAGCCCCAGAACAGACAAAAATAAACCCCAAAAGCCTCTGATGGACGCGGTACCCTCTTTCCCCTCATACCTTGTTGTGTGTTTCCCCGCTGAGGTGAAGGCTCCGTGATGCACCAGTTACAGTTGTGCAGTTTTTCATATCAGCCCCTCAGTGTGTGTATGTTCCAGTCACAGGTTAAAATTGTCAGGTGAAATGTGAAGAAGCTTGTTTGAAAATGTGATTACACTGTCGTGGAGTCAGAAATTAACAAGGACTGTGTGACTGAAGTGAAATGATGAACAGAGAGTGAAGTCCACTAGGTCCTGTTTCATGTGCTGGGGGAGAGAGCCCAGGGAGAGACACGGAGCAGAGGGGGGCTGGAGAAAGACTGATGTGCTGGAGTGTGTCCAGATAAGGGCAACAGAGCTGGGGAAGGGGCTGGAGCACAAGTCTGATGAGGATCAGCTGAGGGAGCTGGGGTTGTTTAGCCTGGAGAAAAGGAGGCTCAGGGGGACCTTATCACTCTCTACAACTACCCAAAAGGAGGTTGTAGCAAGGACGGGGTCGCTTTCTTCTCCCAAGTAACAAGCGACAGGACAAGGGAAAACGGCCTCAAGCTGTGCCAGGGAGGTTTAGATTGGATATTAGGCAAAATTTCTTCATCTAAAGGGTTGTCAAGTACTGGAACAGGCTGCCCAGGGCAGTGGTAGAGTCACCATCCCTGGAGAGATTTAAAAGATGTGTAGATGTAGTGCTTAGGGACATGTTTTAGTGGTGGGCTTGGCAGTGCTGGGTTAATGGTTGGACTTGATGATCTTAGAGGGCTTTACCAACCTTAACGATTCTATGATTCTAGACCAGAAAATGGTCTTCAACAGTGTCCTTGAGGACTAGTGCAAGTGGACCACAGTTTTCTTGATATAGACAAGGAAAGCCACATGCAAATGGTTGAAGTATGGACATTGGAGCAATAATTGGGGTTGTGTAGCTGCTCCCTGAAGATGTCATGCTGAGAAAAGATTCTGAAGAAAAGTCCAAGTCTAGGTTAGAGATGCCAGCATCATTCCCAGTACTGGTAAAGGGAGATGTCGGGGTAGGAGCATGGGCTGGCAGAGATGAAAAGTCTGTATTCACCATGTACCTATGAGCTGGCAGACAACCATGAGATGCGAGAGGGACAGCAAATCTTTAGCTGGGGTAGAAAGGCAGAGGTCTGCAGTTGAAGGATCATCATCAGCAAGGGAAGGGGAGATTTCCATTTTGCTGTGCCACAGGTGGCTCATGGGTCTAAGAGAAGGAGGATGAGTCTGGCAAGCATGGCAGAGCCCATAGGGTGCTGGGGTGGAAGACTTTTGAAAAGAAATGAGGTCTGAACCAGAGAAAAAGCTCTCCAGACAGCAGCAGTTGGACTCAGCACATATTGTTCTCAGCAGCCAGATGTCCATGTCACTGCAATCACCAGGAGTGTTAATTGGTACCTAGGTGGATGGTGCTTGCAGTGAGACTGAAGTCCAAATTGCCTTGCTGTGACCATTCCATCAGTGGGAGCCAACATTTGTCCTCAGATGTCCTCCTTCCAGGTCAGAGCCCTGCCGAGCTCCTGGACCTTCATGGAGATGCTCTCTAGGTCACTGTGCTGGGGCCACAGCACCCACACTGGGCTCCAGATGAGTAGGGATCTTCATTTCCTCTTTTCAACTAGTAAATAGGTAAATGAACACAATAGTCGCTATATCTACTTATGGAAAATAATTGTAAAAACAAGGATTAGATACTTGCCTGATGGAGACTGTAGTCAAGGCAAAAAGCATTCTTAGAAACATTTTTTGAGCAATGGGGACTGAAAACATCATTCCCACCTTGGGTCAGAAGTAACAGCCAAAAACCCTGGATGCAGTGAGAGAGGTTTTTACTCCCCCTCCTCACATTTGCTCCATTAGCTGACTCAAATGCTCAGTAAAGACTTTCCTGACACCACTGTTAGACTTCAGATTGTATTTCAAAATTGTTACGAATAACCAAAGCTCTTGGTTATTTTGAAAACCTCCAGTAACCTTTTCCCTTTGTATATCTTTGTTTCCAAGTGTAAATTACTGGAATTATAAATGCAACTTCATGGAATCGCCTATACTGGACTGATGTAATTGTCTTGAAATAATTAAAACATTTTTAATTATGATAAGAAGGTGTTCTTGTGCTATGAGAGAGGTGAAAGCAGGGTTGAGGAAGAAAGACCATAGAGAGATTGCTGCAGGGATGAATCCTCCACAGGCTGATGATAAGGTTCACACAGGCTTTTATGTTCTTGATGCTTTTTTTCCCCCTTTCTTAATAAAATCAGATGTAGAGAAAGACTTAGTTGGACCTTTATAATGTGTGGAACATGTTGTGCAATGCCGCCACTTACTCTTTTCTTAATAAGTCCCACTCAAATTCAAATACTTTCCTCTTCTATTTTGTTATAGTTTAATTTGGTGCTCTGTAGCATTCATTTTTAAATCTAAAATCAGGCTCCATGGGCATTCTTCCACTTGTACTTAGGCACAAGTGTTTGCAGGTGTAGGGTTGTGGGTTTGGGGGTACATCCAGCCTTGGGTGACCTGCTGTCCCAGGGTAACCTTGTGGCTGGAGCCTGAGACTTCTCTTCTGTGCCACATGAAATCATCCATTCCTGCTGTCTGCTCTAGATTACTTCAGATTTAATAAAATATATTTGTGAAGCAGAGAGGTAATGTGAAAGGAAGGAAATGGTGAAATAAATGTGGGTTTCTTATGTTTCTCTCAGTGGGAAGGGCAGGGGTTTCAGGTATATGTGAGCAGAGGAACTCGGTAGTTCAGCTTGCCTTGAGCTGCAGATCTCAAAGCATGAGACCAGCTCAGACCAGCTGCCCTGCGAGGCCTAATCAGCTGACCAGGGGGTGGAGCCGAGGTCGTTGCCGGGAGATTTAAACTGCTCCAGGGAGCACAAACGACTTGGAGCACTGCAAGCAGCTAAACAACCGTGGTGTGGCAGTTGGCGTGGCAGTTCGCATGGCAGTTCGAGCAGGAAGGGTACAGCCACCCTCCCAGCTCTCTCTGGTGGCCTGTGAGGTAGGTGTGTGGCTGTGGGTATTTTTTTTCTTTTTAAATTTTTTTTTTTTCCCGTGACTCAACTAGACCCAGCAATGGTTTCCAAACGAGCGAAAGTCGTTGCTGCTGCTATCAGGAGGAGTGTGTTAACCCAGACAGAACCCCCCAAGAAGGATGCAGCTGTCCAGGTCACTGGCTGCACAGAGTGTCTGAGCCTGGTGTTAGTACCAGAGGACAGTGTGAGAAATGCCTGCGTACAATGCAAGCAGGTGAATGATTTGCTGTGCTTAGTGGCAGAGCTCAAGGAAGAAGTGGAGACGCTAAGAAGTATTAGGGAGAGTGAAAGGGAAGTAGACTGGTGAAGTCATACCCTTTCGACCCCAGAAGTCCAGCAGGAGATGGTGAAGCCCTGCCCCTCCTGCCATCAGGCAGATGGAGCAAACCAAGTAGATGGGGAGAATGGAAACAGGTCCCCGATCAAAGAGATAAAAGAATCCCCTCCCAACCCCCATCACCTCCCATGGTGCCCTTAAAGAACAGGTATGAGGCCCTGGACCTAGACAGTCAGGCAGAGGGCAGTCAAGAAGAGGATCTGTCTGGAGAGTCTCCCGGTTGCACCCCGTCTACCAGACAGATTACAACTACAGCTATAAAAAAAAAGAAAGGTAGTTGTAGTTGGTGAGTCCCTTCTGAGGGGAACTGAAGGCCCTATATGTCGACCAGACCCATCCCACAGGAAAGTCTGCTGCCTTCCCAAGGCCCAGGTGAAGGATATTAGTAGGAGTCTCCCTGAGCTAATTTGGCCCTCAGATTATTATCCACTGTTGGTAGTCCAGGCTGGCAGCAATGACATTACTGGAAGAAGTACCAGGCTAATTAAAAAGGATTTCAAGGTGCTGGGTCGGTTAGTTAATGGGACAGGAGCACAGGTGGTGTTTGCTTCAGTTCCTGCAGTAGCAGGGATGAATGAGGAGTAGGAAAACCCATCTTATCAATAGGTGGCTAAAAGATTGGTGCCACCAGCAGAATTTTGTTTTTTTGACCATGGGGCAAATTCTATGGTACCTAGCCTGCTAGAGCCAGATGGGCTTCATCTATCTAGCAAGGGCAAAAGAACTCTAGCCCATAAGTTGTCAGGGATGATCAGAAGGGCTTTAAACTAGGTTTGAAGGGGGAAGGGGTTGAAACCAGGCCCCTCCAGAGAGGAGCCTAAGGGTGGAAAGCCAGAATTAGAAGTGAAATCAGCAGCCCAGCTGAAGTGCATGTACACCAATGCACACAGCATGGGTAATAAACAAGAGGAGCTGGAAGCCATTGTGCAGCAGGAAAGCTATGATGTAGTCACCATCACGGAAATGTGGTGGGATGACTCGCATGACTGGAGTGCTACCATGGGTGGCTACAAGCTCTTCAGAAGGGACAGGCAGGGTAGGAGAGGTGGAGGGGTGACTCTATATGTTAGAGAGTCTCTTGACTCTGTAGAACTTGAAGTCAGTAACAATAAGGTTGAGTGCCTGTGGATCAGAATCGGGGGAAGGCCAACAAGGCTGATATCCTGGTGGGAGTCTGTTACAGACCACCCAATCAGGATGATGAGGGTGATGAATTGTTCTACAAGCAGCTGGCAGATGTCTCAAAATCGCCAGCCCTTGTTCTTGTGGGTGACTTTAACCTGCTGGATGTCTGCTGGGAACTCCACGCAGGAGAGAAGAGGCAGTCTAGGAGATTCCTAGAGTGTATAGAGGATAATTTCCTGCTCCAGCTGGCAAATGAGCCTACCAGGGATGGGGCCCCGCTAGATCTCCTGTTCACAAACAGAGAGGGGCTGGTGGGAGATGTGGTGGTCGGAGGTCATCTGGGGCACAGTGACCATGAAATAATAGAGTTTTCAATACTCAGGGACACAAAGAGGGCCATCAATAAAACTTCTACCCTGGACTTCCACAGGGCAGATTTCGGCCTACTCAGAAGACTGGTTCAGAGGGTACCTTGGGAAACAGCCCTTGAAAACAAAGGGGTCCAGGAGGGATGGACATGCTTCAGGAAGCAAGTCTTGAACGCACAGGAGCAGGCTGTCCCAGTGTGCCAAAAGGCAAGCCGGCGGAGAAGACGACCGGTCTGGCTGAGCAGGGAGATTTTGAAGGAAATTGTGGCAAGGAATTATGGGAGTTGTAGTTTTCCGGGTTTTCACGCATGCTCAATCAATACTTGATTGTCATTGGTTGGAAGATCATGTGACATGTTTAAGCGCTGTGTTTAAACCAGTGTTTTGTAATAAACCTTAATTCTGCCCTGGCACTTGATTGTGTCACCGGTGGGGTTTGTGCCTTATTCACCACCTCAAATGGCTGTCCGATTTACAGGGACTTCAACAGGCATTGGATACCAGGAGCATTAAGCTGTGGGATGCCTGCCGGAGGTGTCCATTTCGCCGGAAGAAAAGGAAGAATTTAGCGCGCTGGATTACCTCTGCAAAAAAGGGGCAAAAAAGGAAGAAAAAAAGACCGGAAGAAAGGACAACAGAGCTTCAGCACACAGAGGTAACCAAAAAACCCTGGCGAAATGAGAGGGATGTATTCCCATAAGGGGAGGTTTTCTCCAGAAATTAAAAAGACAGCTGAAGCTATCATCCATTTTTCAAAGGAACAGAACAGAAATATAGAAAAAAAATAGACTTTGGGACTTATTGTATTGGATTTCCATAAATGAACCGGCTCTACCTTTAACTGGAATTCACCAAGTGTTATCTTGGAGAAAAATAGGAAGCAGGTTAATTGAAAAAACAAGTGAATGTGATATAGAAGCTATCAAGAATTTAGCAGCATGGAACGAGGTTATGGCTGCCTTGAACTTACATTACAAAGAAGCAAAAACAGCCGGGACAGCGGACCTTTTTGCCCCCAGCCCCGCTCTAGCCCCAGCACCCCCCCCCCGACCGCGCGGTACGAAAACAATAGAGTTGGGAGTGTGCACGTTGGCGGAGAGAGATGGGGGGAGAGGAAGCCCGGAACGGGGTCGGTGTGGCGGCAGCGGGTAGTCTGGAAGCGCATGGCGCTGGGTTCACACTGGAACCACGTGCTCCTTTCTGCCCCCTCCCCCTAGCCGCCGCCATTGGCGCGTGTTCGGGGTCGGGCGCGGCGCTCGCCGCGGGTGGTGCCCCCCTACACGCACGGCCGCATGGCCTCGCGCCGAGCCCGGTCCCTGCAGCGGGGGTTCCGTTGCTGACCGGGGCTGTCGTGGGACCCCGTGCCTCTCGGCGCGGGGCTGCCGGGGTGGCGGCCCCGCGGCCGGATCCGTGGCAGATCCGCTCGCGGCCGCACCGCCCCCCCCGGGCTGGGGGGGAACGGCGTGGGGTCGGCGACTGGGGCTTTGCCTGCGTTGCCCGCCGCCCAGGCGGCGGCATGGCCGGCGGGTGGTTTCGTTGCGGAGCCGCCCGCGGCCATGGCGCCCGGCCCGGTTGCCGCGGCGGCAGGCGCCGCGGCGACGGACGGCTGGCGGCTGGGGATTCGGCCGCGGCGCTTGCCGGCCGCGCCGCCGCCCCGTTTGTGGCTGCCCCTGCACCGCAGGCGCCCGGAGCCGCCGGCTTTGCGGCGACTGGGTGCCACGCCCCGTGCACCGGCGCTTCCGGCCTGGCGGCGGCGGGCGCGCTCCTGGGCAGGGCGGCGGCGCCGCCCGCGCCACGGTTCGTGGTGGGGGCGGCGGGGGGGGAGCTGGAGCGGTGGCGGTGCCACTCGCGGGCGGTCCCGGGCCGAGCGGAGCGGCAGCTGCGGGGGCCGCGACGGGGGGGCAACAGACAGACTGCTATTACCGGGGTCAAGGGGGTCCACTAACTCCCTTTGGCTGCGCAGCGGCCATGAGACCGCTGCAGAACAACCACGCAGCAACATGGACACAACCATCTTACTCCTGCCGTCAGGCGGAAGTGAAAGTACTTCTTCCGTCACCACCAGTTCAACCAACACACAACAAATGCACAACCGTTAAAGCACCACCGTGGCACTCCTACCAAGAAACCAACCCACAGCCCTTGCCAGCCTCAGAACAGCTATGTGGAAGACGGCCTGATGGAGGAGGAAGAAGAGAAATTGACTCCCTAGAAATCTTAGCCGAGCTGTGGCAAACCAAACTCAGCGAGACGAGAGAACCAGAAAAAAGACAAGCAGTTTTGGATCCTGCAGAAGAGGAAGAACAGCAAACATGGCTACAGCTACTACTTCAGCTCGAAGAGGAGAATACAGACTGGGAAAGCGCACAAAACATATGCCTGCCCAAGCTGAGACCATTAGTGAAGTCAAAGCTACCGATGTTAAAATGGACAATATATCTATTAGCTACGTTACTAATGATAGCAGCTGTTAGTTTTATGCTGTGAGAATTTCAGCTGGAACAACACAATCCACCTACTGACATGACCAACAATCTAAAGGTAACATTGCAAAACACAGCAGACATACAACTATCAGCTACCATATTTAACTTTCTAAGTCACAAAAAGACAACTTTACTAATTGACAAATTATCTACTATTATAAAAGGTTCTTTTGTGTTACAGGGGGGAAGAGTAGAAATACTAGGAGGGGCCCTAAATCGAGTATTTACTTCTCACTGTTTTAAAATGCTGTTAGACAATATGCCATACACAACATTGAAAGCCAAACCTAAACAAGTAGCAAAGAAACAACCAATTACAATTTCAACTGCAGAAACACATAACCCTTTACACACAGTCACTGCAAGAGCCTTGATAAAGCAAAGCAAACAAATCCCTCATACAACACAAGCCCAAAGACGCCCCACAAGGCTGCAACATACAGCAATACACACTTCCAAATCCATTCAAAACACAAACATGCATAAATTGGCCTATACCCAAATTAAATGATTAGAATGGGAGGCAAAGACAGGAATATCAAACATTTTTAACAGCAGAACAGATATAACCTCACAATGGCCCTTAAAAAACATCCAAACCTGTTTAACAAGCTTTCTTAAACTAGCATCCCCAAAGCAAAACAGAGACATTATAACCAGCAATAGCCCAGACATTAACTCTGTTTCCATTGGACCCACTGAAATCGCTCATTCTGTAGCACAGAGACTGCCTCAGTCAAAAAGGAAGTCAATTAACAGCAGATTTTTCCCAAAGGCAGCTTTATTACAGCTAAACCCACAAGTGACCCAAAAAACAGGCAACCCTAAATTAATAAAACGATGACCTTTCCTTAAAACAGAGGTGATGCATTTACACACACTACTAGAAAACCATATAAACACAGCCTTGCTATGTGCAAAACCCCTTTCACTAATCTATCAATCTCTCAAACCTAGAGAAAGATGGATTTTCATACTTTTTACCCCTGTCTCAGAGTGGGAAAAGATTAGAATTTTTGAAAACCAAGATTTTACAAATTACTTTTTAGTTAAAAAGGTAAAAAACACTTCTTGCATAATTGCTTTTACAAAAAAAGAAATAATGTGTTGCCCCTCAGACATCATAACAATGGTTTACTGCTTAACAACTGGGTGGAATTAGATTTTGTCATCTTCTACCACTATTCCTGTTCCTATAAAACCTTTCCTACTAACTCTTTGGCTAAACAAACAAGTGACTTGCCTTTTGGTGAGGAAAACGACAAACAAGCCCCTCTCATCTCTCACTCAAAATCTCCTTTCTTACATAGTATGGGAAAAAGAAAGCAAAACATAGTGAACTAAAACTTTACTAACTATTCACTCATACCACTGCATTTTACATTTTCAAGACAATATAAATTTTACTTGTAACATTTGTGGTTTTTTCTTTTTTTTGTTTTCAAATCAGTTTTCTTAAAAGTACTGTAAATTGTTTTCTTAACAATAGAAATAAAGGGCAGAAAATAGTTTAAAAACATTTACACATGGAATAAAATTTAGCATCTCACCATTTTAAAGCCCAATATATTCATTAATTCATATTTTTTAAATATAAAACTGGCTGATACAAAACTTTTATTAAGTTTAGCAGTTTCATATTCTTCTAGCTATGCTAAAGAATGCAAGATAAACCTTTTATCAATCAGTAAACAGAATTACTATGCATATTATAAAAACTGGAGCAATATAAGCAATTTACTAGGGAACTAAATTTGAATGAAATAAATTTACCCACAGATTGTTTCAGCATAAATTGCATGCTGATTACCAATCAATTGCTGGACTCAAGATGAAAAAGAAGATTTGAAACCTTCTGTTCATAGTGTAAAGAGAGAGAAAAATTCTCCTTGTTGCCTAAAAGCTTTTGCTATTGCCTTTCACTATGTAAATTGGTGTCATATTAACCAAGAACATTTATCTCCACAAAACCAGGACACTACAGCTTTAAAAATTTTTTCCCTATTTTTTCATTAATTTCCCAGTAGCTTTATTTGAATTATTAAAAATAAAAGTTATTAAAAGTCATTAGATTCTCAAATACATCCACATACATGCAATTATCATAACAATGTTATTCAAATAATAAGTATAGAATCTTAAACATCCCCATATTTGTTACATTCAAACATTCTCAAAACATTTTGCTATCACAGAACAACATACATACTGTCAACAAGAGTGCAAAATAGCTGCTTGGAAGTCACAACTACCTGAGAGAGTGAATTAAACCTGGTTACAGTTGCTCTAACTGATATTATTAAGAAATGAGGACTGTAAAACATTCCAGAAAAAATTTAACAGGACCAACAATGGAATCTCCAATACAAAGAAAACTACACAACGAAAAATCATCCTTAAAGCCTTCAGCCAAAAAGCAAAAGACACTATAACATAGAGTGACTCACCGCTATTGCTTCAAAAACTAGAGATTCACCTGGTCCTCACATCTGTTCCTGCCCACTTTTCATCTGAAATAGACTGAACTGTTATTGACATATTTGCCAAGATTGTTTTAAAGGTAAAAAACGACTACAAGAAATAAGTAAATGGGACACTAAGACCATCTACATCTGGACCAACAAAAGAGGACAATGGAACAATAAGGTACAAACCGTGGACCAGGACTCTATATGTTTTACAACTTACTCGTATACGCAAGACATTTAAATTGTTTTGTAATTAACCTATGAATGTTATAATTGATTCATGCTATACTATAGAGTTACTTTCACATCTCAAAGCCTCCTTCCTTCGAGATTTCACTAACCCTCATTTACCCAGAAAAATACACACCACATAATTCCTTGTTAATCACACAAAATCTAACTCTTACATAATACACATCCATTCACACACACTCCAAATAGAGTAATAGAGCAACACAAACTAGAGAAAAACAAAGGATACTACCAAATACTAACTTCATTGTTTTGCAATTTCTGAAATTCCAAAAACCATAACCACAAACAATGATCCTATATGTCGTTCAACAAAAACTAAAACATATCTCACAAATCAGAAGAAATTCCATTCCACAGGCATACTGCACTCACCCACAGGACAAGCAATTGTAGAAAGAGCACACCGCACACTAAAAGAAATGCTTCAAATACAAAAAAGAGGGGAGTTGGAAAACATCATATGTTTTAAATTTCTTAAACAGTGATGATACAGACCATAGCAGGTATAAATACCAACATAAAACTCAAATACTTTCATCTTCCAAAGCACCAGTTATGATTAAAAATCTAATATCTAGGCAATGGTCAGGACCAGTAGATCTCATAACTTGGGGGAGGGTATATGCCTGTGTATCCAAGGGTACCAAATTACAATGGATCCCTTCTAAATGTGTCAGGCCTTATATTAGCCCTCCCCCACAACAGAAACAATCAGCAGAAAAAATGAGTGAAGAAATTGGATTTGAAGAAACATAACCAACAATAGTAAAAGGAACACACCACACATTGAGAAACATGAAACGAGAAGATGCAAACAGGAGCTCCGAAGTCAAAGACACATCCTCATGGAGGTACAGTCAATGCTCGACTTTATTGCAAAATTACACAAATTATATAGGGCCCTACAGGGTTCACATGCTCTACTCTAACTATCTATTGGTTACATCTGTTTATTCATGCACTATAGCTATATCTCTATTGGCTCACCTATCCAAGGCATGCACTCTGACATTTCCAGGCCCTCCCATCTTGTGGTTTCTAACACCCTGGATAACATCCTCTTTTCTTGTTTATCTCCATGCAGCTTCCTCATATCTCCTGCTCAAGGACACACATCTGCTGCTCAAGGACACACGGTCCTCGCCATCCGGCACGTAGGCTGGATTGTGCAAGCAGGCCTGAAGCAATATGTTATGTCCTGTATCGTCTAAGATACTCTCAACAATTCCCCCTTTTTCTTTTTGCACAATCCAGGCCTGATTGATGGTCTTTCGCACCATATCCGTAAGACACTTCAAGATACATGGTACAATTATCAAAATAACACAGATCACCAGCAAAATAACTATTCCAGATTTTACCAAGTCTCGTAGCCATCCTGATAATCCTAGATTGTTTTACTATTCTTCAAATGGTGACACATTGACAGTAAGCCTTTTCATGTTGTCTTTCAACTTTTGGAGATCAGCGTATATCGAAGTTGAATGATCTGATAAATTCATACAACACATGCCTTCAAAATCTTCACATCCGTGCCCTTGTGCTAAAAGCAAAAAATCTATTGCAGCTCTATTTTGCAAAACAGCATGCCTAATGCTATCAACATCATTTGTTAGTTCAGTTAAAATTTTTGATATTATGTTTAATTGCTTAGCAGCCCAACATCCTAACTTTTTAATTTCTTTCAATGCTTTCACAGTGCCAATTGGTGCTAAAAAAGAAGCAATTATGTTGGTTGGAATGTCCCACAACTGAACATTATCATTACAATCTGACCCTAGTTGATGCACATTTTGCTTGGTTTGACTCGTCTTTGTACGGTTCCAAAGTGTATTATTCAGCATTTCAAGCATGGTGGGTTTAAACATGGTAAGTTTGCCTATATAGCATGGTCCACCTACTGGATAACTAGGAATTCCAGACCAGGCTCTATCTCCACAGATTAAAAATATGTGGTTTGGTAATCTCATGCCTACAGAGTTGTTTCCCCAAACATCACTGTATCTACACTGCAGAGGGCAATAGTCCATTTCTTGAAATCCCTTATATATTGGGTTCTGTGGAGAAACAATTTGTACTGCTGATAATCTTACCTGTGCAAACATGGTTTGATTCAAAGCCATAATAAGTTGTCCCTGCCACCAAGCGGTATAATTAACACCGATATTCATGCTTTGGGCAGTCGCATTAGCTTTGGTGTCATTCATCTGGGCAAGGGTTGCGTTTTCCATAAAAGAGCTAAAATCCTTGGGGTCAAAATATTGCATTCCTATTAAACAGGTTCGAAATGGATCTCCAGGCATGGCCATGGACAGACAAAAGGACTCTTGCCCAGTTTCATTAGCAATGGTGACCCATATGTTTGAATGTGGTGCAATCCGGGTCACCGCATCAGTTTTGATGACGTGCAGTTACCATAAGAGGGACACTACCCACAGTGACCACATTGTACACGTAGTACAGTTGATTTCTTTGCCTGTTCCACTTGTTGCAACGCTCTTTTAAGGGCAAATATTCTCTGGGACAACCAAAAAGTATCAAGATCCTCAAAGTTACAAATTCTCACATTGGGGTCTTGATAAACTATTCTCGCTGCATTATAAAAGGCGTCATAATTTCTTTCATAGCAATGATTACATAAACTTCCACTTCTAGCTAAGCTAAAGCTTGTTCTAACAAATTGATTATTACAAGCTCCACACCTAAGCACTAAAATCAACTTTTCTCTACAACTAATACACACGCGATTTCTATAAGCATAAATGTCCTTATTTAGTTCCCATACTCCCCCGTTCTGGATCTCTTTCCCCTCACATGATGTGGGGCACACCAGTCCTAGTTCCATTTCCATCTGAGGAACCATTTCCGACGGCTGAGGTGGATAGGGAAGGGGTTACTCCAGCTCCAGGGGTTTCTTCGGGTCCTGGACGCTGGAGGGGTTAGGTGCTCCCCCTCCCCCACCACGTGGTGCCATGGCAGCCAGAGAGACAGCACACGGGACTTGGAGAGGAGGCGAGAGAGAGCTTTATTGTTGGGGTGGTTACATATATAGGTCCTAGGAGGATTCACAGAGTGACCAATTACAGGGTCAGGGGGCTTACAGGACACCCAATCGCAGGAAGGGGTTAACAACCAATAGGAAAGGGTTAACAAGGTCCAATGAGAAGACTTCTTGATATCTTCTCAGGACATTCCTGAAACAGAGATAACAGTTGTCCTGGGGGGTCCTGGGAAGAAGAAGCAGTGACTTTGCGGAAACACAAAAAGCCATCTTGAAACATATTTAAACCACAGCTTCTCATACAAGGCAGATTCACTGCTACACCCCAGGTCCTTGTCACCACAAGATATTTTCTGTGACGAGGTCAGGCGAAACTCTGGTCAGTCCTGGGATGCCTGTTGCTTCTGCGACAGTTTTTGCAAGTTCTTCGATTACTCGTCGTTGTCTTTGGTGGGAGCAGTTTCTTCCGAAGTCACGGCAGGGCGTGTCCATTTACTTGGTACCCATAATGGTCCTTTATCTGTAGAGACACAACTGTAACCCCGACTTGTAAATAACAGAGGGCTAGGGCCTTCCCATTCCCCTGTCTGTGGGGTTTTATATCGAATTTGAATTTCTGGGGTTGCTTGCATCTTAACCTTGCTGTTGTGTGTTACTACAGGAGGTTGTTCTGCATCTCCAGCTAAACTTAAAAAATTCAGAGTAAAGAGTACCTTACTTAACCTAATATGGGGGTCTGTAACTTCTGGATCTTTCTGTTTCTCAAGATATTCCTTAAGGGTTCTGTTTGCTCTCTCCACAATTGCCTGTCCAGTAGAAACATGTGGTATCCCAGTGATATGTTTTACACCCCACTTCTGCAAATATCTCCTTACTTTTCCCCCCACATATGCTGGCCCATTATCTGTCTTTAAGGTTTTTGGGATTCCCATAACTGCAAAGCATGCTGTTAAATGCCTAATCACGTGTAATGCTTTCTCCCCAGCTTGTGGTGTGGCCCATATGAATTTTGAAAAGGTGTCAATTGTTACATGTACATATTTCAACCTGCCAAATTCTGGTACATATGTTACATCCATTTGCCAGATTTCACACGCTTGTATTCCTCTTGGATTTACCCCTAAATCTAATCCCACCCCATGTTGACTACACTGAGAGCATGTCTTCACAATACCCTGGGCATCAGTCCAGTCGATATCAAACTGTCTTTTCAAGACCCTAGCTGATTGATGAAATAGCGCATGACTCTCCCTAGCCATGGCAAAAGAATCGACTGGCCCTGACATGGAGAGACTGACAAGTGAGTCTACCATAGCATTTCCTTCTGCTAATCCAAACTCATTATGATGGTTTCTGATATGGATGATACAGCAAATTTCTGTTCTTAATTGAATTGATCTCTGGATTTGTCTGAACAACTCTTCCAGGCACAGATTCTTCGGTGGTCTTATCAGAGCATCTTCTATTCTCTGCACCACTCCCACGGCATACTGCGAGTCAGAGACTACATTTAGCGGGACTTCCTTCCATGTCACTAATGCCAATGCTATAGCTGCAAGTTCAAGAGTTTGTAGGCTGTCGCCTTTCTTTCCTTGTATTAGATGTTTTTGCCATTGATCACGTTCTTTCCATACACAAACAGCAGTCATACTACGCTTCCCTGCATCAGTAAAAACGGTATGTCCTTCTACTGGTCGTGTCACGACTTTTGGTCACGACATCCAGGTATACTGTGAAACGACCTGTAGTTGCTGATCCTTTGGTAAATCATTTCTAATGACACCAGAGAAATCCAGCAATGCTATCTGCAACGGGATTGAGTTCTGTAGCATCCAATCTAAGTCTTCAGTTTTTATGGGTATGCTGATCTGTGCTGGTTCACTGCCGCTGACATCTTTACAGCATTGACGTCCTTTTTGGATAAGGTACACAATGACTTCCAATCGTTGCCAGATACTTTTTGGTGCTGTGCTCAGTGGGAATAACCATTCCAAGATTGCTATTCTCTGCTGTTGCTTGCTCTGCTTGGCATCTACGGGAGTTTCTTGTGACCTCTCTTCCCCTTTTTCTTTTTGCCAAGCAGGGCACTGTGCAAGGATGGCAAAAGGATAGTTACGGTGATTGCAAATAAGAATGCAAAATGGCACGTCCTCAAGTTGGCGATCGGCACTAGTTGAGGCGATTTTTTCACTGAGGTGTTGTACAACTTCTTGATACTGGGGTTCCCATTGCACTAGTGCACTGGGATCGGTGCCTCGTAAAAGGGGCATAAGGGGTTGTAAGTCTTCATTTGATATTCCCACAATGTTGCATACCCATTGTAAGTCACCGACAAGCTTCTGGACATCATTAAGAGTCTTGATAGATGAGGTAAGAGTAATCTTTTGAGGACCGACCATGGTTTTGTGAACTAACCATCCTAAGTATTTCCAGGGGGAGGTCGTTTGAACTTTTTCTGGAGCTATAACTAGGCCTTTGGTAGCTAATTCTTTGCCAATTTTTGTTTGAAGACATGGATCAAACAATTCTTTTTGGCAAAATAGGATGTCGTCCATGTAATGGTAAATGATGGTTTCGAGCATGGCTGCCCGAAGGGGTTCCAGTCCCCAGGCAACATACATTTGACACATGGTGGGTGAATTCTTCATCCCCTGTGGGAGAACAGTCCACTCATATCGTTTTGCGGGGGCAGCTTTATTAACAGAAAGCACAGTGAATGCAAACCGGACTGTATCTTCTGGCTGCAGCGGAATTGTGAAGAAACAATCTTTTAAGTCAATGACTAAGACATTCCAGTCTTGAGATAACATCGTGGGCAGTGGCATACCAGGTTGCAACGCGCCCATGGTCCACATTTGATCATTGACTTTTCGCAAGTCATGGAGTAAACGCCACTTTCCAGATTTCTTGGGTATAACAAAAATGGGCGTGTTCCACGGGCTGAGAGACGGTTTGATATGATTTGCTTGTAATTGCTCTTCCACTAACTGATGGGCGATTTCCAACTGCTCAGCAGTCAATGGCCACTGCTCAACCCACACAGGCTCATTGGTTTTCCATTGTGTTTTTGGGGTTGGCGGCTTGTCAGCAGTGACCGGGGCTAAAAAACCTGTCCAGAGGCAGGAACATGTAGGGCAGCTCCCAGCTGTGTCATAACATCTCGTCCAATTAGCCCTCCCAGGTCCCCTGGTAAGGGCATAATGTAAGGTCGAATGTTGACCTGTTGTCCTTCTGGAAATTTAACCTGTATGGGATAGACAGCTTGAAGGGGAGTTGATCCTCCTCCTACGCCTTGTACTGCATCTACGGCAGAAGTCAGGGGCCAATTTCATGGCCAATGTTTCTTGCTAAAAATGGTTATATCTGCACCAGTGTCCATCATTGCTTGAACACAGTGTGTCGTTGCCATACAAATGAGTTGCAATGATACCATAGGTCACTGTTGCATCTTTTGTACCAAGTTGACTATGGTGCCACCAGAGGAGCCAAATCCTTGGTCACCTTGCAGGGGGAGTTGTGAAGTGATCTCGTGACCCATGCTTTGTTTCGCATAAATAACTAATTGAGCGATTCGGGTTCCTTTTACAATAACGAGTGGTGGACACAGGGTAAAGGCTGCTATTAATATTTCTCCAGTGTAATCGGCATCAATTACGCCTGGTAACACAATAAGTCCTGCCGTCCCAGCAGATGATCGCCCTATCAGGAGAGCTCCTATAGTGCTGTTTTCCTCACGAATGGGTCCTTTCACTCCAGTTGGGATTTTCTGAATGGCAGTTGACGTAAGGGTGACATCTACTGCTGCTGCCAAATCGATCCCCAAGCTTCCCCTTGTGGCTGGGGGCTGTAATTGTTGGATAACGTTGGGCCTGCAACTTGTGTCTTTGCACGGGGGCCCCTCATGCTCGGCTTCCCGTTTTTTGCGGCTCTGCATACACAGCTATTATCCTTTTGGCAATTATCACACCACACTGAGATGCAACAAGTCTTTCGAAAATGTCCTTTGCCACCACATTGGTAACAGACACCTTGAGGAGTGTTTTTAGTCTTTTGTGGAGATATTTTTTGTACTGCATCAGCCAGCATACTAGTTGGTTGGTTGCATTGCTGCGGCAAAGGCATTCGCAATAACTCGGCTCTGCTGAGTTTGTGCCGCACGGGTAGCCATCTCAATCATCTCTGCTACCTCTGTGGTTCGGGGAAGTGTGGCTAGGATCGCTTTGGTTTTAGGATTGGCATTTTCAAAAGCTAATATCTTAAACATCGATTGTTTTGACTCCTCTGCCATATCTTGTTGTGCTGACAATGCTTGCATCAATCAATCAATAAAGTGGGTATATTCCTCAGTTAATCCCTGACGTATATTCGTAAATGCAGGCGTTGGATTTGCGTCTGGAACAGCATAGAACACCTGTCTTGCAAGTTGAGCGGCTAGATGATGTAATCCCATAGGATATTGCGTCTGGAGGGTCATATTTGTAAAAGGTCCCCTTCCAGTTATCATGTCTGCAGTAAGACCAAACAGAGGGTCGTTTGGGGCTCGGGGTCGTCCTGCTTCTAGTTCCGCAAGCCGCTGCCACTCTTGGGTCCAGATGAGCTGTTGAGATGGGGTAAGTAGCAACTTCACTAGGTTTCGGCAATCAGTTGGACTGTTGGTGTCGGCTGTGAAAAGCCAGTCAAGCAAAGCTCGAGCTGCTTCTGACTTGATGCCACTTTCATTGACTGTTTTCTTGGCTTGTTGTAGAATCTTCCAGTCATGCTGCTCGTACTGTGGTCCATTTGCTCCTACAATTATTGGGCACGCAATAGTGCCAGCAGCTTGCCATTCCCCTTCTAGTATGGCATCTCTAATTATTCCAGTCCAACGACTTGGTTGTGGTCCTGTTTTCATCACAGGATTATACGGTGGTGGTGGGAGCTCCGAAGGTGGGGCAGATGGGCTAGGCAAGCAAGGAGGATCCGCCCTGGATGCTGACAACAATTTTTGTATTGAGTTTTCAGTGGAAAGGGTGCTGCAATTATCTGTGCTCTCATGCCTTTTTTCCAATAATGTCATAGATTTTTCAATTTTTTCTTCCATCTTTTTCATCATCTTCTCCATTTGTCGTTGTAACATTTTGAGGTCTTGTTCTTCCTTTAGTTTCTTCAACTCGGTCTCCATTTCTTCAGTGGTGGATAGCTCTTCATCACTGTCTGACAGCATTTCTGTATCATCGTCAGCAGGGAGAGGTATTTGATCAGGTTCCGCTTCTGGTGGCGGAGGTGGGCATGTTTTTGGGCGGCAGTTTGACCCACTGCTTACTTCCCCTTTCCGTAACTGAGCCGGTTGCACTTCCGGATTTGCTTTTAGTTCAGATTCTGTCCCCACAGAGGACATTTCCTCTTTTTCTGCCACGGCAGCACCCGACTCAGTAAGCATTTCACTCATGGATTTACATTGCTTACCACTGGTCACCCCTTTTACCGGTTGTGCCCCCCCTATTCTGAAAAAAACCTTCAGTCGCTGGTGGGTGGAGGGGGTGGTGGGACAGCTGGTCGCTGAGTCTCAGGGGCACCAAGCACCTGCACTGCGGCGGCGGCTACTTTCGTTTCAGCTCTCATGTCCTTTAGTGTATTTGTGATCGTACGCCAAGGAGGACCGAATGCTGAGGTGTGCTTATCTTTCCCTGAGATAGTCAAGTCCCAAAGTGTATCTCCCAAACCCCACCATTCCTCAAAGGCGAAAAGGAGAGGGGGTACTTTAAAAAAGCCATTGTCACAGGCCCAAGCAACAAGCTTGTCGAATACCTTCTCAGTTACTGCTTCCCCTCGCTTAGCGAGGATACCTAACAGCAGTTTTTTAGATGCAGCAAATTCTGATTCCATGCTTACAACAAATGACAGGAGGAAGGTAGCAATCCTTCCTACCTCGGTCCACGCTGACTGGCCTCCACGATCCGAAACTCCTCTGTCCCGCTCCGTTCAGCCTCTCACATCTTTGTCTGCGTCTCACCACCAAGGAGATTAATTGGCTATCCGCATTCTTCTGCCTTTTCGTGCTTTTCCACCTTTCGGGCGCCAGATGAAACAAGAATATGCAAAAAGGAGCTCCGAAGTCAAAGACATATCCTCATGGAGGTATAGTCAATGCTCGACTTTATTGCAAAATTACACAAATTATATAGGGCCCTACAGGGTTCACACGCTCTACTCTAACTATCTATTGGTTACATCCGTTTATTCATGCGCTATAGCTATATCTCTATTGGCTCACCTATCCAAGGCATGCACTCTGACATTTCCAGGCCCTCCCATCTTGTGGTTTCTAACACCCTGGATAACATCCTCTTTTCTTGTTTATCTCTATGCAGCTTCCTCATATCTCCTGCTCAAGGACACACATCTGCTGCTCAAGGACACACGGTCCTCGCCATCCGGCACGTAGGCTGGATTGTGCAAGCAGGCCTGAAGCAATATGTTATGTCCTGTATCGTCTAAGATACTCTCAACAGAAACATGCTATAAAAACACAAAAAAGGGGGGGAAAGAGATATGGGTCTGGTCCCTATATGTGTAAATCTACATGAACACTTCTTCAAAACAGGAACAATCACAAAGAAGCAATAAATGATACAACAGAACCAAAATTAACACACAAACAGTAACCAATACAAAACCAAAACTCCATGATTCAAACACAATAAAGGGTTTAAGAATGCATGTGTGAGGAGAGAATGAAACAGTGGCCACCGGAGTATGAATGAGAAAGTTGAGTGGAGATATGTATGTGTGTGTGAATGCAAATACACTTTATGGCAAGACATCTTAAACACTACCACAACCAACACTACCTCAAACAACACTACCTCAAACACAACATCTACAACCCAACACATTTCCCTTTCAAATAAAGATGATGCCTTTACCCAATCACACCAAATCACCCTCAGATAAAAGGTTTTGCACATCTATAAACCCTGGGTAATTTAAAGTTCCTTGAATATTGCACGAACCAATAAAGTTATAAACAGTTTGATAAAGACCTTATAACGATAGGCTCTGGTTTTTATAAACAGTTAAGATAAGATTGGTTATGACAAGAATGTTTAAAAAATGTATTGTTTTACAACTTGTTAATTATTTAGAGAAGGGGGAGATGTGGGAAGGAATTATGGGAGTTGTAGTTTTCTGGGTTCTCACGCATGCTCAATCAATACTTGATTGTCATTGGTTGGAAGATCATGTGACATGTTTAAGCGCTGTATTTAAACCAAAGTGTTTTGTAATAAACCTTAATTCTGCCCTGGCACTTGATTGTGTCACCGGTGGGGTTCGTGCCTTTTTCACCACCTCAGGAAATTAGGGTAAAAAGGAGAGCTTACCAATTATGGAAAAAAAGACTGGCTACTCATGAAGAGTTTAGAAATATAGTTAGGTCATGTAGAAAGAAAATTAGAGAGACAAAGGAACAATTTCAACTCAATCTAGCCACTTCTGTTAGGGATAACAAGAAGTACTTCTACAAATACATCAGTAGCAAAAGAAGGGGCAAGGAAAACATCCATTCTTTGTTGGACATGGGGGGGAACATAGTCACCAAAGATGAGGAAAAGGCTGAGGTACTTAACACCTTCTTTACCTCAGTTTTCAACAGTAAGACAGGTTGTCCTCAGGACAACTGGCCTCCGGAGCTGGTAGACAGAGACAGGAAGCCAAACAGCCCCCCTGTAATCCAGGAGGAAACAGTGACCTGCTGAACCACTTGGATCCTCACAAGTCTATGGGACCAGATGGGATCCACCCAAGGGTGATGAGGGAGCTGGCAGAAGAGCTCGCCAAGCCTCTCTCCATCATCTACCAACAGTCCTGGCTCACTGGGGAGGTCCCAGATGATTGGAAGTTGGCAAATGTCACGCCCATCCACAAAAAGAGCCAGAAGGAGGACCTGGGAAACTACAGACCCATCAGCCTGGCCTCAGTGACTGGCAAGGTTATGGAGCAGATCATCCTAAGTGCAATCACACAGCACCTACAGAATGGACAAGGGATCAGACCCAGCCAGCACAGGTTTAGGAAGGGCAGGTCCTGTCTGACCAACCTGATCTCCTTTTATGATCAGGTGACCCGCCTGGTGAATGAGGGGAAGGCTGTGAATGTGGTCTACCTGGACTTCAGCAAAGCCTTTGACACCGTCTCCCACAGCTTACTCCTGGAAAAGCTGCAGCCATGGCTTGGACAGGGGCACTCTGTGCTGGGTTAGGAACTGGCTGGAGGGCTGGGCCTAGAGACTGCTGGTGAACGGTGCTGCATCCAGTTGGTGGCCGGTCACCAGTGGTATCCCCCAGGGATCAGTGTTGGGCCCAGTTTTATTTAATATCTTTATTGATGATCTGGATGACAGGATCGAGTGTACCATTAGCAAATTTGCAGATGACACCAAGCTGGGGGGGGTGTCGATCAGCTGGAAGGCAGGAGGGCTCTGCAGAAGGACCTGGACAAGATGGAGAGATGGTCTGATTCCAACGGGATGAGGTTCAACAAGGCCAAGTGCCGGATCCTGCACTTTGGCCACAACAACCCCATGCAGTGCTACAGGCTGGGCACAGAGTGGCTGGAGAGCAGCCAGGCAGAAAAGGACCTGGGAGTTTGGATTGACAGGAAGCTGAACATGAGCCAGCAGTGTGCTCAGGTGACCAAGAAGGTCAAGGGCATCCTGGCCTGTATCAGGAACAGTGTGGCCAACAGGACCAGGGAAGTGATTCTTCCCCTGGACTCAGCGCTGGTGAGGCCACACCTGGAGTACTGTGTCCAGTTCTGGGCCCCTCAGTTCAGGAAAGATATTGAGGCACTGGAGCAGGTCCAGAGAAGAGCAACAAGGCTGGTGAAGGTCGGGCTCTTCTCCCAGGCAACCAGCAGTAGGATAAGAGGGCTGGGTCTTCAGCTGTGCCAGGGGAGGTTTAGGTTGGATATTAGGAAGAAATTTTTTACAGAGGGAGTAATCAGGCATTGGAATGGGCTGCCCAGGGAGGTGGTGGATTCACCTTCCCTGGAGGTTTTTAAGATGAGATTGGATGTGGCACTTAATGCCATGGTCTAGTAACCATGACGGTGTTGGATCAAGGGTTGGACTTGATGATCTCAGAGGTCTTTTCCAACCTGGTTGATTCTGTGATTCTATGAAAGGGATTCCCAATCCATTAACATGCTGATAGTAAGGACACCTGCAGGGACCTTTTCTGGGGGGTTCTGGGGTTTCCATGTATTTTCAAACACTCCCTGCAGGTGCTTGGGTGATGTCCAACAGTTCTGGGGGACAAGCAGGGCAAGACAGGACAATTTCCTTATGAGGTTGGAAGGAGGAGAAACCAGAGGCTCCCTCTGCATGGTGTCCAACAATGCTGATTTCTGTATTGTCCAGACACGTTGCAGTGCACAGCAACTCCCTTTGGCATGTTCCCTCAGGTTTTCTTCCCATGCAAAGGGGAGAGCTTCAGGGAGTGGGCAGGAAAAAAGGGGTAGTTGATGCATTCATAGCTCTTGTGCTGAAATAACATCACAGGGTAGCCGTGGCATTTGCCCAAGCCATGGAGCTGGAGAGTGTCTCTGGGTGCCCTGGTTTGGTGGTAGCCAGAGGAACTTGTCCAGCTGCTCCCTCTGCTCCCTTCTCTCCCCATCCTCCTTCTGACCCATTGGCATGTCCCCTCCACGGCAGGAAACTCATGTTTTATGTTAGAAAAAGTGAAACTAGACCGTAACAATATATATAGTATTTCTTTGTGATTTTAAAGACTTAAGCGGAGTAAAAGGCAGTCACATCTTCTGCAGACAAGCTCTTTTGAAGCCCTCTAAAGCTGATAAAGAAATGAAAATTTATTTTGGTAGCATTTGCAAAAACATTGAGAAGAAGATTAAATCTGAGACTTAAGGGGAGCAGTAGTCTTCAGCTTTTAATGACCTGAAATGAAAAATAATGGATCTCGATAAGATATTAATACACGAATTACTAGGTTACAGCCATGGTAACTAGGTGAAGTTCTGCAATTAGATTCAGTGGACTGAAAGCTCCTTTTTTCTGATGAATTCTGTCAAAGTTTCCATTATTTCATCCACTTCTGCTGTTGGTTGGGAAACAAGTGAGGAGCACTGTATCAGGGGTTAATTATGCTGATACTTTTGGTCTGTGTTTGGTCCAGCCAACTGTGAAAGTTTTACTCTTTCCCTGCCAAGTTATGGGAAAACAAGCACTGATAAACGGGAAAGTTGTCCTTGAAGAGACCTTCTTGTATAAACTGTTTTAATTGGTATTCTGTGATTGGCTAATTGTCCTACAAGGTCGCTTGAAGGAGAGATTGAGGAGGAGGAGGATGAAGTAGCACCCCCAAACTCATTTGGAAAAGACCCCCCGAGTGCAGTACGCAGGCGCAGGGAAAGCCACCCGTGCGCAGAAGAGATGCACGTACATAACAAAGGGGGTGTGACGGAGAGCCTCTGGCTGGGCGGTGATGACCACTCCTGCCCAGGTTGAGGTCACTCAGTTAATTGTATAAAAGCAGATAGTGCTTTTTTGGAGGGGAACAAGCTTCACACCAAGGACAACGTTGCTTTTGGCGGGGACGCCTGCCAGTTTGTGAACTTACTGACTCTCCAAGGATGCAGCTTCTGCTATGGGTAATTATAGGCATGCTAGGTCGGTAAGATAACTTTATGGGCAACAACTGGGTAACTGGGGAGGTCATACTGGTGGCTTATTTCTCTCCTCCTTCCTCCCTTTTGGGTTTGTTCGTTTTGTTGGCCACCTCTTGGTAATAAATATTGGTTTTTGTTAAGCTTTTAACGGTGTCATGGTTTCAAGATTTGGTATGTTTCGAACCCTCCCTAATACAAGCACACAAAGAATAAGTGAAGACTATTGTTAGGCTGAGCATTGGTTGTGCAGCAGTGAATGTTCTCCAGACCATTTCCTTGCTCTTCTTCCCTCCTTTGCACTCTGCCCATCATGTATTTTGGCTAAATCTTTGCACTAGTGTTACCTAGAGCTTTTTGGACTGGCTGAAGGTTTTGGGGTGGCCATATTTCCAGTTCTCTGGAAATGTCTTTGGATATAATGGTGACTTGTAGACAGCATTTTTCTTGTGTTGTTTCCAGAGTGCATACCAGATGTTAGAGCTGGGCTGTTAGGCTGTTTCACAATGGTTTGCTTTCTGTTTACTAAATAATTTTCTTTCTGTCTATCCTGAGTCACCAGTGAGAGAAAAATCTCATTTTATTAAATTTAGAAAATCGGCATAAGTTTGCAAAACAAAAGGAATAAAACGAAAAGGAAAAATTAATTACAACACGTGTTGGGTGTCCTAGGCATGCAGGATTCCCAGGAACACACCCTCCAATTCCAAAGTCCCGCTTTTTAAACATTCTTAAGGTTCAACCCTGTTTACGTCATAGAAGAGGCGTTCCCCTCTTCCTGGTTGGCTGTGTCGTGCTGGGAGGTGGAGTGTCCAGCAGCATGGCAGCTTCCAGGACCAGCCATGTGGTATAAGGGGTTTCCTTACCAATATTCATTTTACAGTTCCCTATTCCCGTTCACATGTTTCCCTGACACCGGTTCCAGGCTGAATCCGGCGTCTTACAACTCCGCGATATGCCTTATAGGTTAGTAAAGAAAAAAACCTCCTACATTAGTGATTTGTTTAATTCATTTGCTTGTAATAAAACCGATTCTTTATTTCTCACACCAGGTAGAAGTGGAATCAAAGTACCCTTTGATCTCTCACTGCAACATTTACTTCACCTCTACTAGTTAAGGCCTTCCAATTTTTCAAGCATCAAACCAATTCCCACCCAGAAGCTTTTACTTTCAAAAATCTCTTGGATCCAAATCCATTGGTGCCAGCCCCTAAGTCAGGATATTGCTCTCCCAAAGACAAAGGTTAACCTTGGTAACATTTGCCCAGATGTTATCTCTGTACTGAGGTATGTTATTTGCCCTGCAAAAAATTTTGTGTTCATCTTGTACCTGCCTCCCTGAAACCAGTGCTCAGGGTACCTGAGGGCTCCTAGTCATGAGAACTGACTCCTGGGGAAAATAGGTTTCTTCTCCAATTTCTGTGGAGACTCAAAATCCATCCCGTGTCTGTGTAGCTGAACTTTGCTTTTCAACTGGATTTATTAACTCTTACCTCCTGCCCCAACGTGCTGTCTCTGGCTACTCTTCACAAACTGTTCCTTGCTCCCTTCTCCCAAATTCTAAATGCTTTTTACATATTCCTTCCTTCAGTCCAGTGTTTTTTTCTCAGTAGCACTGCAGCATGTACATAGGGCAGGCAGCAGCAGAAGGATGATCAGGTAAGAAAGCCCTGGTCCCACTGGCTGCCAAGGGCAAGATCTCACTAGCAGGAAGAGGAGATGGCCAGAGGCTACAAACATTTCTGTAGCATAGGAAAGGAAGGGGAAGCTGACAGCTGGGGCTGCCAGGTATGCTTCAAGCAACCCAACGCTGATCACATCCTCATCAAAGGCTTCAAAGGATTACAAAGCTGGTGTCACATAATTCTGTTCCTGCCATCATTGTATGGAGATCCAGGATGAAAATTAAATTCTGTAGGAGAAGAAAACAAAAGATTTTGGTGAGGAGGGAAAGATAGGAGTTTTTGCTCAAGGAAGTTCCTGCAGATGGGGAAAACCTAGCCTGGGAGAGAGTCCTTTCCCATGAATAGCTTTATGCATGTTTTCTCCACCAGACTCCCTGTTAAGTATTCCCCTGTTGCAAGAAGAGATAAAGCTCTCACAGACATGCCTAAGGCCCCTGCTGGGAGACAGGTAGCCCATTAAAGCACAGGGGAGAATGCAGCCTTGAAGTTATGCGCATGTAAAAGGTGTTGATATAAAAGTGCCAGAACAGGTTTTCTTTCCTGTTGTTAGCTATTTTTCGCCTGCTGTGATTTTTGCAGGGCATTCTAGGGTTTTTGGCTTCAGAATAAACTTTTTCCTTAATACTATTAGCCGTGGTCTGGTTCTCTGGGGTACCTGCATGCATATCAATTCTTACAAATTCCTTCTCAGTGTGACTGTGGCAGCCAACAGCCATAGCCCCCCAAGGGGTTGCCGGTGGGATTATCCTGTAGGAGCCCAAATGATGGCTCCACGGAGCTGCTTTCCAGAGCATCTTTTGAACTGGGCGGGTGTTACTGCCTAGGTGTACAGGACACATGGTAGGAGAGCATTTTAGGATTGCACAGGACTTATTATAGGATTTTTAGAGGAGGAAACAAAGGCAGGGATCAAGGTGTTTGGGGGGGGAACAACAGTGGGAAAATAGGATGGAAAGGGCTGTTTTTGTGTAAGCAGGTAGTTGGTCAGCACCCTTGGTTGTGCCCTGTGTGTGAGCAGTGTGGTTTGTCCTGTGGTCTCATTAAAATCCATTTCTAATTATTTCCTGGATGAGGGACTCTCTTCTGTCTGTATGGGGATCTGAATGCCAGGACTGCAGTGGGATCATGGGTCAGGAGCGTGAGCATGAGTATGCCAGCCAGTGTGGGGTCGCTAGCAAACACCAAGGCAGCCTAGCTGGTGAAGATATACCTGTATTGTATATATATGTATATATTTCCCACTAATGAGCCTTTATCCTGCTCAGAGAGAGAGGAGAACAGGATGAAACCATTGGTGCTATATTGTGTTTCTGTGAGTGTTTCTGTCCATTTGGATATGCAGGTTGGCAGTGGAGCACTGGGGCAAGAGACAGTGACTCCACCACATGATGCTCTGAGCATCACCTCCCTTCAGGGAGTCCCAGAAGTGCAGAGAAGCCAGGAAGTAATTTGGAGCCAGCGTTGGAGGAAACACAAAGGAGCACGTCTGAAAATCTGGGGGTTGAATGACGCTACCTGGATCTACTCAACACCTCATCTACTGACACCTGATGGGATGCACCTATCTCAGAGGGGAAAAAGAGATAGCGGGACTTGTTGACAGAGATTTAAACTAGCTTGGAAGGGGGAAAGGGACAAAATCAGGCTCACCAGTGATGAGCAACAGGATGGTGTGCCAAAACTTGAGAAAACCAGCATTAATGGGTTCCCTCAATCTGCTTCACGAGGTATTGGCTACAATGTACCGCACCTGAAATGTTTCTACACTGATGCACGCAGCAGGAGGAACAAACAAAAGGAGCTCAAAGCTTTGACCCTGTAGCAAAAATCCTTGCTTTTAATTTATGAAACAGCAAAAAATACCTGCAGGACAAGGAAAATTGCAGCAAGAAATTCTTTATTGCAGTGCTGGGTGCAATCCCAAGTCACATGGCCTGGAAAAAGCACACCGCCTTTTGAAAAACGCGCTCTTTTTGTACCCTCTTGGTTACATAAGCTGTTAAATATTCAACAGGTGACAGGTATTTTACCTTAAAAGGTAATTTTTCGAACTCAGGAGGGGGTGTCACCCTCCCTCTTGATTGATTGATGATGTACCCCTCTGTACACGTACAGAGGGGTCTCTCTGCACACAAAGGCTGACCATGTGGGCAGGGTATATTTTTCCATTTTTATATTTTTCCCTATCCCGACCGCAATGTTTCCCTGGCGTCAGGCCCAGATGGGGCCTTTCACCTTACAGCCTCCATGAGGCAGCTAAAAAAACCTTGGAATTAAATGAAAGAAAAGAAAATTCCACCACCCTCTGTTTTCCACTAAATTCATTTTGCTTATAATAAAACCGGATTATTTATTTCTCATAGCCCAGTCCCAGATGCATCCTGGGCTACATCAAAAGAGGTGTGGCCAGCAGGTTGAGGGAGGTGATTCTCCCCCTCTACTCTGCCCTCGTGAGACCCCACATGGAGTACTATGTCCAGCTCTGGGGTCCTCAACACAAGAAAGATGTGGACTTAGAGAGGGTCCATAAGAGGACAACAAAGATGATCAGAGGACCTCTCCTATGAAGACAGGCTGAGACAGTTGGGATTGTTCATCCTGGAGAAGAGAAGGCTCCAGGGAGACCTCATTGCAACCTTCTAGTCTCTTAAAGGGGCTTTTAAAAAGAAGGGAGAGGGGCTTTTTATACAGGCAGATAGTGATAGGACAAGGGGCAATGGTTTTAAACTGAAAGAGGGCAGGTTTAGATGTTAGGAAGAAATTCTTTACTCAGAGGGTGGTGAAACACAGGAACAGGTTGCCCAAGAGAAGCTGTGGATGCCCCATCCCTGGAAGTGTTCAAGGCAACATTTGATGGGGCCCTGAGCAACCTGATCTAGTGAATGGCATCCCAACCCATGGCAGGGGGTTGCAACAAGATGATCTTTAAGGTCCCTTCCAACCCAAACCATTCTATGATTCTATGAAATATTATTCTATAAAAGAAAATGTGAGAAACCTGAACTGCCCCTCTTGGGTCAACAGAAATGCAGCTCAGCTTTTAACGATGTTCTTTAATAAATTCCTTCAGCCATGATGGGGGAAGAGTGAGGCAATAGGGGAAGGCAGAGGGTTAAAATTGCTTCCCTGGTGTGAAGTGAGCTGTGAAGAACAGGTCCATACAGGCCCCCAGGTAATTCTTTTTTCAGACTTAATCTTCCATCTCAGTTTGCAGTTAAGCACATAATCCTTCTTGCTTTAATATTTATACCTCACTCTGCATCTTCTCTTTGTTGCACCAAAAGCAGAAAAAAAAAAGAGTAAGACTGGGCTGAGAGATTCAGGTGTGTGTGGACCTTGTAGGTCCCTCTTCTCTTCTGGGAGAAGTTCAACTTCTCGTATTGTGACAGGGCTTGGGATGGGATTAAATAGGTCCAGGTACAGGACTTACCTCCCTGACCCTGTATGACAGTCTAGATGAATAAATGAATCCCAACAAATTTTGGTGAGACAGGGAACTGGGACTTCACTTTACCTGCAGATGTTAGAAATACAGTCCTCCTGGGGGTTATAAATGCCTTTGAAAGGACTGGAATTGAGCAGGATAGTGTTGGAAATCAGACACTTCTAATTTGTATTTCAGAAATGAGCTGCTCATTTACGGGTGAGCAGCAGGATGTGTCCCCCAGAGACTCCCCAGAATCATAGAACCCTAGAATCATGGAATGGTTTGGGTTTGAAGGGATTGTAAAGATCATCTAGTCCCAACCCCCCTGCCATGAGCAGGGACACCTTCCACTAGACCAGGTTGCTCAAAGCCCCATCCAACCTGGCCTTGGTAGGAGTTGCCATGTAGGATTTATGGGGAGCATTTGTTGTGTGTAAAGTCACATTGCTGCCACAGCAGGGATGACCCTGAAGCTGTGAGCTCATTTTGCCATTCAAAAGGGCAAAGTGAAGTGAACCAAGAAGCAGAATGTCTGCTACATCAACTGGCCTCCACCTGCATCTACATTTGATATACCCCATATTCCTTCCATACTGCCTACTTCTTTAGACAATAGATTTATGTAACTAATATGGACAGAAGTTTAGAGAATTACACATTTTTTTATTGTCTGTAAAGTCATTATATAAGGCTATCACCTAAAATATGAGCACGGTGGAAAGAACTTGATATTCCTAAAGTAGACTTTATAAAAGCTTTATTGGATTCTAATTTGTTGCATGGGCTATAAATCGTGCAAGTTGCAGTGCTCATACCATGTCCCTGACATGGCGTACATTGGGTTGCCCTTGAATATGCTCTGTTTAACAAAGTAACTAACTTCATGAGAGATCACTTTCAAACACTTTATTATGGTTGTATTAAGCTGTCCATAGCCAATTGCCTTTGCTTTTAGCATGGAGAGGGGAGATGAGCTCTATGAGGGATGGTCAGATTGCAGATCTCGCAAAATATTTTTTGATGGTTGACACCTTTCCTGCCTGTAGTTAAAAATGTCCTGTCTCCAGAGCTGATATAGGGTTCCCAACTCATGTCTTAATGTGGTCCTGAAATCCTCTCACTTTAACTGGCATGGATATATGGCACTGAAAAATTCACAGAATCATAGAATCACAGAATATGCCGAGTTGGAAGGGACCCACAAGGATCATCAAGTCCAACTCTTAGCCCTGCACAGGACCATCTCCAAGAGTCACATCATGTCCTTGTTATGTGCTAAATTCATTCTAGCAAAGTGTTTAAGTCAGGCCTTAATTCTGTCCCTGGTAATCAGCGTACCTTTGGCCAGATGATTTAATATTAACAATAGATGCAAAGGGAGGATTTTCAATAAAGTCAATTAGAAATTCATCTAGATGCATTTTAGGTGTCTAAATATTCTTAAAATATCTGTCTCAGAGCAGTACTGATACGTCAGGGGCGGTCAGTAAGGTTTAAGCATATTGTAAAGGGCTCTGATGGATGGTGCACGTGGATGCTTCATGAAGGCTCTACCTTTGAGGCATATGTGCAGGCAGATAACTTATTTTTCCAAAGTATTCTCACTGGTTGCCCTTAGTACGTAGGTTCTAGCAGGCCTAGGTGTCTTGACGAAAAGCAAATATGTATTTTTAAATCAGATGAAAATACTAAATTTCCACATGGAGATTTCAGTGATCATTTCCTGTAACACCTTGTCATGCTTCATGAACTGCTCGTGCATGCTGCCAGTGATCTGGTGAGTAAATAGCACACATCAAAAGGCATCTTTCTTTTCATGTGTAACAGTCCATCTGATGCCTTGAAATTCATATTGCATAGAATTTGGTATAGATTTTAGTATAGCCCTTACTAATTTTAGGATAGAGCTTTTAGCTAAATACCTTTTGTACCAAATTTCAAAATATTGTTTAATGTTTCTCGTCAAGGATTTCAATAGATAGAGACTTTTAGCAAGCTAAAGAACATCTAATCTGTAGAGAGTGTACAAGAACAAGATATAACTGGTACATTCCTTGATATATTTTAGTAAAAACTATTCAGAAGGCCCAGAATCCTTGAAATTGTTCCAAGCAGGACAGAACATCAGGAGGAAGATGAAGCTATGGAGGAAGGAGGGGTCTTTGGGACCTCAAATTCAGGAGGTGTGTCAAGGGTGGTGCTAAGGGAGGGATGGTTTTGGAAGTGGATGTAACCATATTAGGTAATGCTTTGAATTGTTAACTAGGTAACTAAATAAAAGCAAGATGCTTTTGTAACTCTATGCACACTTTGAAGAAATTAGAATCCTGTGCATCGGAAGTCGTAAAAATAAAAGGAATACTGCCTGCTAAAACTCAAAAATTGAGTCTTAGGGGTTTTCTTTTAAGAGCCAATTTTAGGCATCATATTTTTTCCCATCATTACTGGTGCTCCAGTACTTTTGTGTGTGTAGTGGGTTGACCCTGACTGAATGCCAGGTACTCACTACAGCCGCTCTCTCACTCCCCCTGCAACTGGACAGAGGAGAGAGAAAAAAACAGCTAAGGATTCATGAGTTAAGAGCTGGGAGAGGTTCACTTACTGATCACCATCATGGGCAAAACAGATTCAAAGTGGGGATATTAATTGAATTTATTACTAACAGGATCAGAGCAAAAGAGTGAGAAGTAAAATATTCTTAAAAACACCTTCTCCCCACCCCTCCTTCCTTCCATGTTCTCCCTCCTCCCCCCCAGCGGTGCAGGGGGACGGGGAATGGGGGTTACAGTCAGTTGTTGTTTCTGCCGCTGCTCAGGGAGAGGAGTCTTTCCCCTGCTCCCATGGGATCCCTCCCACGGAGAGAGTCCTTGATGGACCTCTCCGGCATGAGTCCATCCCACAGGCAACAGTTCTTCATGAAACTGCTGTCCCATGGGTCACTCCTCCATGGGGTGCAGTCCTTCACAAATGAGCTGTACTGGTGTGGGTCCCCCACAGGGGTCACAAGTCCTACCCAGGAAAAACCTGCTCCAGAGTGGGCTCCTCTGTCCACGGGCTGCAGGTCTCCAGCAGGACCCTGCTCCATCTTGGGCCTCCCACGGGGTCACAGCCACCTTCGGATATCCACCTGGTCCATCATGGTCTTCACCACGGGCTGCAGGGGCCTCAGCTCTGGCACCTGGAGCACCTCCTCCCCCTCCTTCTGCACTGACTTTGGTGTCTACATTGTTGTTCCCATGTTCTCACTCTGCTCTTCCCTGGCTGGAATTTTTCATCTGTGCAACAATCTTCTGTTCTTAAATATGTTATCATGGAGGCATTGCTATCACTCCTAATTGGCTTGGCCTTGGCCAATGGCAGGAAGCCTGTCCTGGAGCTGGCTGGCATTGGTTCCACCAGACAGGGGAAGCTTCTATCAACTTCTAACAGAAGCCACCCCTGTAGCCCCCCTGCTACCAAAACCTAGCCACAGAAACCCACTACAGTGTGCCACGTGCCCATAGATAATGTCATTTAGGGACACAAGAACTGTTGCCCTGAAGCAGACATGGTACAGCAAATCCATTTGCCCAGGGTTGTTTTTTTTTACCTTAAACTGTGCTAAGGAAAAAACTTCAGAATTGAAAGCGTAAATGTACCCCTTTTGAAAAAAATACAGTAATATGCCCATGGGAAGTGTCTTGCTGACTCCAGTTATTTAATAGTTGAAGCTTTAAAGACTTCAGTATATGTGAAAACTATGTCAGTCTTTATACACAGAACAAGAAATAGCTGTAGGTCCTATTCAGACGGCTCAGTTGTAGAGCTTATACAGGTCTGAGTAGATCCAGGAGTAGATGCCACTTGGGCTGCATCGCTTGGGGGTTCATGAAGGTGATGCGGAGCCAAGGAAAGAGCAGCACCAGGTTTTTAAAATAGAGGACAGTCATGGACTCCTGAAGCCAGTAAATAAAATACCATGAGTTTATCTGATCCTGATAGATCATAGAATCAGAATGGTTAATGTTGGAAAAGACCTTTAAGATCATGTAGTCCAACCATCAACCTAGCACCAACACCATTTTCACCACTAGACCATGTGCTATATTCACACATTTTTTTAACAATTCCAGGGAGGGTGACTCCATCACTGCCCTGGGCAGTCAGTGCCAACGCTTTACAACCCTTTCCACGAAGACATTTTTCCTAATATCTAATCTAAACCTCCCCTGGCGCAACTTGAAGCCATTTCCTCTTGTCCTGTCACTTGTTACCTGGGAAAAGAGACTGACATCCATCTCATAACAACCTTCTTTCAGGTAGTTGCAGAGAACAATAAGGTCCCTTCTCAGCCTCCTTTCCCCCAGGCTAAACAGCCCCATCTCCCTCAGCCGCTCCTCATCAGACTTGTGCTCCAGCCCCTTCACCAGCTTTGTTGCTCTTCTTTGAACTCGCTGAACACCTCAATGTCTTTCCTGTAGTGAGGGGCCCAAAACTGAACATAGTATTTCAGGTGTGACCTCACCAGTGCCAAGTAAAGGGGAATTATCACTTCCCTAGTCCTGCTGGCCACACTATTTACAATACAAACCAGAAGGCCACCTGGGCATGCTGCTGGCTTATGTTCAGCTGCTGTCGACCAGCACCCCCAGGTCCTTTTCTGCCAAGCAGCTTTCCAGCCACCCTTCCCCCAGTCTGTAGCACTGCATGTGGTTGTTGTGCAGGACCCAGAATTTGGCCTTGTTGAACTAATGCCTTAAAACACACATTATATAGATTTTAGCATAGTTTTTAACATATTTGGTATAGCTTGCTAGTGCCTTTGACCTGTTAGCACCTTTGTACAAGATTTCTAAAATGCTGTTTAACATTTCTTGTCAAGGATTCCAATGGACAAAGACTGTAGCAAGGTAAAGAACATTTTATCTGTATAAAATGTTCTTAGACTAAGACATAGCAGGCACATTGCTTGATACAACCGAGTCAAAACTATTCAGAAGACTCAGAGGCCTTGAAGCTGTTCCAAGAAGGACGGAGATAATGAGGAAGAGGAAGACAAGATGAAGATAAAGGGTCATTGAGACCTCCGACTCAAATTCAGGAGGTGTGTTGAAGGTGGTACTGTAGGAGGGACAGTTTTGGAAGTGGGTGTAACAGATGAGGTAATGTCCAAATATTGTAATTAGATGATAGTATAAAGTTGTAACACCTATGTAGTTTAGTGTGCATACTTTGGAAATGATTCCTATGCACCCAGCATGCTGTAAATAAAGAATGCTTTACTTTCTAATACTCAAAAGGAGTGTTAGAGGGTTCTTTCCATCCCTTTTAGGCAACAGAACCTCATACAATTGGCCTCAGCCCATTGATCCAGCCTGTCTAGATCCCTCTGCAGAGCCTTCCTACCCTCCAGCAGATCGACACTCCCACCTAACTTGGTGTCATCTGCAAACTTGCTGAGGGTGCACTCCATCCCCTCATCCAGGTCATCAATGAAGATATTAAACAGGGCTGGCCCCAATACAGAGCCCTGGGGAACCTCACTTGTGACCAGCCACCAGTTGGATGTAATGGCATTCACCACCACTCTCTGGGCCTGGCTGTCCAGCCAGTTTTTACCCAGTGAAGAGTACACCCGTCAACACCATGTGAAGCCAGTTTCTCCAGGAGAATGCTGTGGGAAACTGTGTCAAAGGATTTACTTTGTTTACACAGGCTTTCCCTCATCCACTTAGCAGATCACTTTGTCATAGGAGATCAGGTTGGTCAAGCAGGACCTGCCTTTCATAAACCCATGCTGGCTGGGCCTGATCCCCTGGTCATCCTGTACATGTCACATGATGGCACTCAGGATGATCTGCTCCGTGACCTTCCCCCTCACCGAGGTCAGGCTGACAGGCCTGTAGTTCCCCGAATCCTCCTTCTGACCCAGGCCAGTCATCTTCCTCACTGGCTCATCTTTTGGCACATGGGGACATCCTGTATCTTTAAGATTTTCTTCTTAAAGCATTTCCAGCTTTCCTGGACTCCTTTGCCCTTTCCGGACTGCCTCTCAAGGGACTGTCTCAACTACTCTCCTAAACAGGCCAAAGTCTGCCCTCCGGAATACCGAGGTGGCATTTCTGCTTACTCCCCCTCCTTACTTCTCTGAGAATTGAAAACTCTTATCATTTCATGATTGCTGTGCCCAAGACAGTCTCTGACCATCACATTACCTGCCAGTCCTTCTGTGTTCACAAACAGCAGGTTCAGCTGGGCACTGCCCCGGTAGGTTTGCTAATCAGCTGTGCCAGGAAGTTATCTTCCACACTCCCGGAATCTCCTGGACTTTTTTCTCTCTGCTGTGTTGTATTTCCATCAGTGTGGTGGGGGAAAAAACAGTTTTCCCCCTAGAGTTATAAAATGGTAACCCCCCAGGGGGTGGTGACCTTTGAAGTCGAGCCAATGAGTGCTCCTGCAAAATATAAACATATCACCTAGACCGGAAAAGAAGGTTGTTGTAGTTGTTGGGGAGAAGTGGCCAAGTTGTGAGGCCACGAGGAGAAGGGGCAGGAGCCCCGTTGGGGCTAGGCCCCCCCCAGCCCCCAGCTGGGGGGCTACAGGGACTTGGAACAGTGTTAGACTGGGCTAAGTATCTGTAGCTGAGAAGCTGGGAGTTTTTTTTCCCTCCACCATGGACAGCAGGAGCAGCAGCGGCAGAGCAGCAGTGAACGGAGAAACAGTGGCAGAAGGCCAAGCAGATAAGAAGCAAGCAGCAAAGCTGGCATGCAGCCAAGGAAGACACAGAGATCTCTAATGGAGAGAGAGAGAGAGCAGGACTAAGCCCTACAGAGACAGAGTTTGGGGTAAGAACTGAAAACCAAAACTCCCCAAACCTCTCTGAGACCTCCCAGAAAGGACGAGGAGATGGACTCTTACTTGAGAAGAGCCTTGGAGTGCTACAGCACCAAAAAGAGAGGAGCTGAGAAGCTCAGGCGTCCCAGAGCTGGACGGGGATGCAGAACAGAATGCGGAGGAGGGCTTCGCCTCCCCCCCGCTGCTGCTAAGCTAAGCTAGCAGCCTGAGATCAGAGCACAGGAGCTCTGAAAGAACTCTTGAGGCAAAGGCCTTCAGCTGAAAGCTGCCCAAGATGTTCTGACTCAGGGGTGAATCCCCTGAGGAAGGGACCTTCATGGGATGTCTTACACCCCATGATATGACATGGTGAGGCGAGCCTTGTCCCTGCTACGCAGTCCACGGAAGAGAAAGACCCTCGCTTGGAGTCGAAGGGCCGAGAGGGGCTTGGAGACTCCCTCGTGTGTACTGGCAGAGATCCAGCTACAGCTGCTGCATGGAAGAAGAGAGCCTGCTGCCCTAGAGAGACTGCTGCTCTGAGAGTGGAAAGGATCTCCCTCCTGGACTTTTATTTGGAGGAAGAAGAGATTTGATCCATTGTAAATGCTGCTTTATCATGGCAGAGATAGTTGAGATTGTGTGTGTAATGTATTATAATATTTATTTGTAAAGTCATTGTAATATAATCCCTTCCCCCCATTTTGAGTCTCGTGTGGTGTCTGGAAAACCCATCTCACGCTGGGTTGAGATGAGAGAGGGGGGCTTGGACTCGAGAATTGGATTTTGGGGATCTTAAACCATTACACATCAGACATCTGGTAGGTTGAAGTCCACTGTGAGAACAAGCATCAGCAATTGTGAGACACCTCCTGGCTGCTTATAGAATATTTCATCTGTATCTTCATCCTGGTTGGGTGGTCTATAACAAACTCCCACCAGGATATCTGTCTTGTTGGCCTTCCCCCTGATTCTTACCCATAAACACTCAACTCTATCAAGACCATCATCAATCTCCAGACATTTAAAATACTCCCTAACATACAGGACTACCCCATCACCTCTCCTTCCTTGCCTGTCCCTTCTGAAGAGTTTATAGACATTCATTGCAGCATTACAATCATGTGAGTCATCCCATGTTGCCTAAAATCATCAGGAGAAGAAAAAACTCCAGGTAAATTTAATAGAGATAAGATATAGAACAGCTCTTTAATGAAGGCCTTCTGGCACAAGGAGTATGAAGGCTTGCACACCCCCGTGTTCTGGGGTTCCACAATTGTGCAAGTTTCGAGCTGGCTTCCCGCCAAGTCTCCAAAACTCGACAACAGAGCCTGCTTCCCAGAGAGGGAAGAAAAAAAAAGCAAACAGCAAAGTTATAGCAAAATATATATATTTTACATATAAAACAGATATATACAGTGAGAATACTATATACCTATAACCCCAGAAACCCCAAATAGCTTCCTAAAAGGGAAGAGGGGAAGGGAGAAGGGAAAAAGGACAAAAAAAGGATGCAAAGGGACAGAAACAAAACAGGTATACACAATCTAAAAATCTTGTAACCAGCAAAATAAAGAACTGGCAAAATCTCACCACTTCCCTTGAGAGAAGCAGGACGGCTGGACGTGGCCCAGCACTCTCCCCTCACGCGTGGCAGACAACAGCAGTCGATACAGGCCTCAACTTCAGATAAGCAAGACCACGTAGGGATCTACCGTTCTTGAACCTCGCCGGAAAGGAAGAGAGCGAGGTCTCTCCAGTCGTTTTATTTATACCTCAGGTTACATAAAGGAATAGCATGGAATACTTCCTTGATCACCTTCCTAGTTCCTTCCTGGTTACAAGCTGGTCTCCAGGAAGGCCTAGGGTGAAAACTATCACAATAATTTATGGTCTGATCCGAGAACTACCCGCCCCCAGATCTGCCTCCTGGCATACCTCCTTGGAAATTGAGTCGGAGGTCCCAAGACCCCTTTCTTCCTCATCTTCATCTTCTTTGCAGCACGTACAGTCCTTGGAATTCCTCCAAAGTTCTGGGCTTGAAGGTCGCTGTGTCTGTGTGATATCTCCTGGTCCAGGCCTTAAGGTGTTTTTCTACAATTCTACCTTGAAAAGAAGACTAAACATGCTAATGGAATTTTAGAGGGATTGATATGAAATGGGGTAGTAGAGTTGGGTATGTGTAAACATTATGCTACAGGGTAAGGGATATAATACAGCTACATTAAAATCTACATTCACTACACATCTACTTCTAAAATCTATAAAAGTTAAAAAAATCCAAAAAAAGCTCTGAGGCATCAGTCCCCCCTTTAGAGATGGACAAAACTCAGTCTTGTCCAATCTCTACCACTTATACCTAGCATTATACCAAAGAGATGGCCAACATCTACAACATCAGTTCATGCAATGAGCTATTACACAAATACTATGTATATCACTAATATAAACAGTTGTTTTATCCAGGTCCAGTTCAGAAACCATGAAGTAAGTTTGTGAAGAATGTCTCCAAAACCCAGTGAGACATCATCAAGAATTGCCCAATGTAGAATTTAAACTTGTTGCCATATTTCAGCTGAATCCATAGTGCAAATCCAGCACTCACTTTCATGAAAAATATTGGATACATTTTACTAAAGTCAAATGTAAATTTTGGTTCTAAACCTGAGTCATAGTTACCGACTGTACAGATAATATATATAGAAGAAACAGTTTAAGCCACATCCTCTTCATCCGTGTCAGGTTCTGATTTGCTAGTTGTTCCAGGAACAGAAGCTTTCTTAACTCCGAGAGACACCGACCCATCTCAGAGAGAGGTATTCTGCTTTCAAGACTGCCTGCGGGAAAAAGGGACTCCTTCATTTCTGACTGCAGGCACACGTGGCTGCGAGTAGCTTTTTGAACTGCCAGGACAGTCCTGCCTTCCCCCCCACCCCAGGTTGCCGCAGGTTTCTTCTCCCTCCACCTGGGGATTTGGGACTTTGTTTTGTTTCTTCTGAAAGTTTTTGATTGCACCATTTGTTGTTTATTCAGATTTTGTTAATAAAAAGCTGATTTTTTCCTTTTCCACACTTCCACCTGAAGTTTCTTAATTTCTAAGTTGTAATCTTGTTAAACTAAGACAATGATAGACACTTCCTCAGGCTTCCAAATACTCTGCAGGAGTGCATGGATTTGGTCAGCATGTTTGATCCCACTGCCTTGGGCAGTTAGTAGCCCTCTCTTGGACTGCATGGGGTACATACACGACAATGCACTGCCCAAGGGTGAGTTTTTGGGCCTCCTGGTCAGGATAACAGTTGCTGCTACAGCTCTCAAACACCTGTATGAGAAATAAAAATATGGTTTTTATTACAAACAAAATTATAGGTGCATTGTGAAGTTTTAAGGTATCCAGTTCCCGATTGGACCGGATATCAGGGTTCTTTTGCGGCTGGGATAAGGGAAATATAAAGTTCCTAAAAATTAAAACCTTTTTGGGCCATTTGGCCAATTTCAAACACAGGGGTTTTTTCTTTGGGCTAAGAACAAAGGAAGATCCATCATTTTTGGCAGGGGATGCCTCACAGCCAATCGGAAGGAGGGGAAAACCCCTTTTCGGAGAAAAGAAACCTTTTTAGGCAAAAATGAATACATTAAACTGATCTGAAAAGGGGTGGGATTTTGTAGAACTATAAAATGCATGAAATTTAAAGCCAAGGGGTCTTTCTCCCTGGGAGCTCGATGTGAGATAAGACCCAGTGCACTGAATAAATTCTTCCTTGTTGATACAGTTTCTTTGTTTCACGAGTTTTTGCTGTCTTTCTAAATTCAAAGGAGGAATTTTTTCCCACACTTGGGCCACCTTTGGCTAACACTGTCTTGCTGTTTGGAGAAGTAAGCCACAGCCACTGGTTTCCCAGGGTCTGTGACAGTACCCCCAGAGCAACATTTACTTGCTCATATGTGAACAGTTCAAAAGGCTTAGTTAGGTCTCGTAGTCTCAATGCTGGAGCTGACATTAAAGATTGTTTAAACTGTTTAAATGCGGCTCCGATTTCATCTGTCCATGTAACAACTCCTTCCCTGGCCGCTTTTAATGCTCCATATAGGGGTTTGACTAGTAACTCATAGTTAGGTATTCACAGGCGACACCATCCTACCATTCCTAGGAAAGCCTGCATTTCTCGTATGGTGTGAGGCTCTTGAAGATGACAGATGGCTTCTTTCTGGTCTGTACTGAGCCGTCGATGTCCACGGTAGATCTCAAGTCCCAAATAGATGACTATTTCCTTTGCAATCTGTGCCTTTTCTTTCAAGACTCTATACATACTTAGTCCCAAAAAGTTTAAAAGACTTACAGTGAGCTGGATGCACTTGTCCCAACTTTTGGCAGCAATTAGTATTGTCCACATACTGCAGGACAACTCCTTCTGGCTGCTGCCTTCTCCAGTCCTCCAGTTCTTTTGCCAGTTGGTTTCCAAATATAGTCGGACTGTTGTAGCAGCCAGTGTGAGAACAAGAAGAGAAAGGCCTGAGGAATGTCTAAGATGACCTTGTGTTGTTTTCTCTAGACTGTGATTTACTGTCCAGAAACGAGCTCAGCTATTCTGTTTGCATTTTGACTATGTGGGGGTGTATGATGGGTAACTTGAAACTCCAGGGCTTGCGTGTATGGTGTCTGTGTGAATAGGCCAGCCTGAGTGAGTGATGGATGTGTGACTTGCAGCTGTGTTCTGTCTTAATTTGCTTAACCACTCCCAGCTAAAAGTGAATGATATACAAGCCCTGAGTCATGGGAGAATAAACTGATTTCTGTCAGTCAAGTCCGTAATCTTCATTCCGTTCATAGACTGTTCTTGTAGCCCTGGGGTAGGACTGCCCAGGTGAGTTGAGTTCTTCTCCCTGTCTCAGGATTTTCCTATTCAAAAGCAAAAAGCTCTTGACTGCCCTTATGCACAGGAATGCAGAAGGTGGCATCCTTGAGATCAAGCACAGTAAACCACCCTAAATCATCTGTTAATGTGGTCAATAAGGTATAGGGGTTAGCCACTACTGGGTGTATATCCTCTGTTATTTTGTTGATTGCCCTTAGATCTTGCACCAACTGACAGTTCTTACCATCAGCCTTTTTTACTGGTAGGATGGGGGTATTGTATTTGGATTCACATTCTACCAATAACCCAAATTTAAGAAACTTCTCAATTAGAGGTGCTAATCTTTTACGGCTTTCTGGCTTCAAAGGGTATTGTTTTTGTCTTACCAGTGTTGCTCCTGGTCTCAGTGTGATGCTTACAGGTTCTGCTTGTTTGGACCTCCCGGGACAATTGCTAGCCCTCACTATGGAGATGACAGCATTCTCAACCTCTGTGGGGATCTCTCGGTGGTTCTTCTGTATGAAAAAGGCCGCTGCCTCAATATATTTAATGTCAGGAATCATGACTTTTATTCCCCCCCCTTGCAGAATTTAATTTCAGTTTCTAATTTCTCCAATAGACCCCTACCCAGTAAAGGCTTAGGAGAGTTTGGCATATAGAGGAATTGATGGGTTACCCAGTGCTTTCCCAATTTAAATCTCAAAGGTTTAAAGAAAGGCCTTGTTTCACTTACCCCTGTAGTACCAAGCACTGCTACAGTATCATGACTCAGTTTCCCTTCCAAAGTATTTAACACAGAATATGCTGCGCCTGTATCAACCAAGAATTCCACTTCTCCCCCCCTCAGCTTAGCTACAACCAGAAGTTCTGCTGGGGAAGAATCCTCCAGTCCCCTTCAGACACCCTGTCCATCCTGGTCCACAGCCAGTTGAGGGACTGGGTGTGGGAAACGACTGGATGGTAGGCCTTGAATTTGAGCAGCTGCAGCTGTGAAGTTGTAAAGAATGTAAACAATCCAGAATGAGAAAGCAGATAAGGAGAAAAACTGCTGTAAATAACAGGTGCTGTTTTTGAGATTTGCCAGCATGCAAAGAAGTGTTGACCACCTATCAAAAGATGAGTTTAGGCACGTGAACAGGAGTACCAATAGTAGGTTGATATGTGTATGGCCTGATATATGTGTACATGAAAGTACCAATAATAAGTTGACATGTGTGTTGTGTGGAGAGTATAAATATCTGTAGCCTGTTGCAATAAAGGGGCCAGTGGCCTTGTGCCTTGCCATATACCTTATGCCGAGTGCCTTTCCCTGCTTATTTGCTGTCTGAGCGCATTCCTGACTGCAGCAACTGGGTTTCCACTTCGCTTTAAATCTGGACAATCCCTTCTCCAGTGCCCTTTCTTTTTGCAGAAAGAACACTGATCGTTCCCCTTATCATGCTGGCAATTGCATTTACAACACTTGGGGTGGGCATTGTGTTTGCAGTGTTCCTGGCAGTTACTGCCTTTGTGGGGTGTGTGGCAGTCTTCTGCCTCCACCTCCAAGCACTTTTGCCTTGCCTTTCTGATCCCTATTCCAATACAACATCCATCATCATCATCATGGCTAGGCTTCGCGAACGAAGATTTGGGAAGGGCTCTACCCATGTTTCTTGCAAGCGCGTTGGTGGCTAAAAAGGCCAATATGAGATAGGCATGTCCGGTTGCAAAAGACACAGCAGAAAGACTCCTTAGGTGGTATATTCTGCGAGGCTCGATTCTTTCTGCATTGTCTTTTCTCCTCAAGGGTGATCCTGCGTGCTTTCTCAAAAGCATCAGCAGCGTTATAAATGGTCTGTCTCCAGGCTTCCTGATTGGAGGCCAGAGTAGACCAGTTATGGTGATCAATATGCCCAAGGCTGAGTTGTTGCTTCAGGGAGTCCTTGTATCTTTTCTTTGGGGCTCCTCTCTTGCGGCAGCCAGTGGCAAGTTCACCGTAAAGCAGGATCTTAGGGAGGCGGTGGTCCTTCATCCTAGAGATGTGCCCTGCCCAACGCAGCTGTGTTCTCAGCAACATGGCCTCAATACTTGTGATTGCTGCTTGTTCAAGAACAGATGTATTGGTCACATAATCTGACCAGTGGATGTTTAGGATTGTACGGAGGCAGCATTGATGGAAGCGTTCTAGGAGACGCAGGTGGTGGCGGTAGATGACCCATGATTCGGAGCCATATAAAATAGTAGACAGCACTATGGCTCTGTAAACACTGATCTTGGTACTTTTCTTCAAGTGTTTATTTCACCAGACTCTTTTATGAAGGTTTCCAAAAGCACTATATGCCTTCGCTAACCTGTTATCTATCTCCCCGTCAATCTTACCATCCGAGGAGATGAGGCTGCCTAGGTAATTAAACTGTTGGACTGATTTGAGCTCTGATTGGTTGATGGTGATGTGGGGATGATGTAAGACTTCCTGAGGTGCAGGTTGATGGAGAACTTCAGTCTTCTTTAAGCTGACTTCCAGCCCAAAGAGCTCAGCAGCATCTGCAAAGCAGGATGTTAAACGCTGCAGGGCTGCTTCTGTGTGGGCAACAAGGGCAGCGTCATCAGCGTAAAGCAGCTCCCGGACAAGATGGTTTAAGGTCTTAGTGTGGGCCTTCAGTCGCCTTAGGTTGAATAGGCTTCCATCAGTACGATAACGAATGTAGATACCGTCCTGATCATCGAGGTCTGCCGTGGCCCTTTGGAGCATCATGCTGAAAAAGACTGTGAATAGGGTAGGAGCGAGAACGCAGCCTTGTTTCACACCATTCTTTATTAGAAAGGGCTCAGAAAGTGTGTTGCCATATCTGACTTGGCCGTGCTGATCCTCATGAAGTGAGATGATCATTTTAAGGAACTTGGGGGGACAACCTAAACGTTCCAAAATCTGCCAAAGACCTTTTCTGCTCACAGTATCGAAAGCCTTGGTGAGGTCGACAAAGGTTACATAGAGACCTCTGTTCTGTTCCCTACACTTCTCTTGCAGTTGTCTGAGAACAAATATCATCAGTGGCCTTGTGCCTTGCCATATACCTTATGCCGAGTGCCTTTCCCTGCTTATTTGCTGTCTGAGCACATTCCTGACTGCAGCAACTGGGTTTCCACTTCGCTTTAAATCTGGACAATCCCTTCTCCAGTGCCCTTTCTTTTTGCAGAAAGAACACTGATCGTTCCCCTTATCATGCTGGCAATTGCATTTACAACACTTGGGGTGGGCATTGTGTTGCGGTGTTCCTGGCAGTTACTGCCTTTGTGGGGTGTGTGGCAGTCTTCTGCCTCCACCTCCAAGCACTTTTGCCTTGCCTTTCTGATCCCTATTCCAATACAACATCCAAGCTATATCCAATAACTGACCAATATCTTTCTTCTCACCTGCCTTTTGCAACTTTTTCCTTATATCATCTGCAGACTGACCTATGAACAAATAGACCAGGTGTTTTTTCCCAAGGTCTGAATCGATGTCCACATCTGTATACTTTCATATGACCTCTTTCAGCCTATTCAAGAAGTCTGTCGGGGATTCATTCTTGTCTTGCTTTACCTCATACATTTTTGACCAATTTACTCCTTTTGGAATACCATATCTTAAACCATACACCACCCAATCCTGATAGCATTTCAATGCTTCCCTCTTTTCTGGTAAAGTGGGATCCCATTTTGGGTCCTCTGAGGGGAATATATCCTTAATATGAGAAATAAAATATGGTTTTTTTATAGGCTTATCATGAAGTTGTAAGGTATCCAAGTTCCAAACTGGACTGGGTACCAGGGTCTTTTTCGTCTGGGATAAGGGAAATATAAAGTTCCTAAAAATTAAAATCTTTCTGGGCCATTTGGTAAATTCTGAACATAGGGGTTTCTTTTTCTCTCTGGGCTAAGAACAAAGGAAATCCATCATTTTTGACAGAGGACCCCTCACAGGCAATTGGAAGGAAGGGAAAGCCCCTTTTCAGAGAAAAAGGAACCTTCTTAGGCAAAAATGAATATATTAAACTTATCTGGGAAAGGGTGGGATTTTGTAAAACTATAAAATGCATGAGATTTAAACCCAAGGGGTCTTTTCTCCCTGGAAACTCAGTGAGAGGAAGACCCAGTGCGCTGAATAAATTCTTCCTTGTTGATACAGTTTCTTTGTTCCATGAGTTTATGCCGTCTTTCTAAATTTAAAAGAGGATTTTTTTTTCCACACTTACATTCCCCTGTGAGTTTTCCAGATGCTAGTAGTAGCTCAATCCCAGACCGGGCAGCTCGCTTAACCATTTCCTTCTCCGTCCTATCAAGTAATGTATCCACCATGACTTCCAGGTCATACCAGTCCGGATCTTGTGTTCTTATTGCTCTTTCCACATAATTAGCCACCTTTTCTGGGTTATATGCCCCCACTGAGGCCTTCCATTGTTGTAACTCAACCAGAGAAAAAGGAACTCATATCAAGACTGGTCCTTAGTTACCCATGGCCTGTCTCAGGGGAGCCTCTATGACAGTTTTCTCCTTTCTTGTCCTCGTTCTCCTAGCCACTGGGCTTGGAGCCGACAGAGCCTCACGCACTCTTCTCCCCCTTCCCCCGGCAGTTGCTGTGGAAACCTTCGCCTTTGTTTTGGGTTTTGCTACGGGAGCTTTTTCCTCCTCCGAGGTAGTCTGATTCGTCATCAGAGGCTTCTGTACCTGTGTCAGTTTTGAATTCTGTACCTGTCTCTAGTTTTGAATTTCGCGCTCGAGGAGTAAAAGGGGGGAAGACCCTTCCTTTGCCTCCGGTCGGAGGCTGAGAATGATCTTCTTTGGCATGCCCGTTCCCTGATGATATGGGGCAAAAGCTGGAAACGCCCCCGGGTACCGCCCCCCCCCCTTTCAGAATGGGAAACCCTGCATATCAAGGGGGGGCAGTCGGAATGACCGTGCCCCCCGCGTACCCGATGGGAGGGTATGGACCGTAAGGGAGTGGGAGGGCTAAAGGGGAAGAGGCGGCTCCGGCTCCCCCCATAATCGCTCAAGTGTCGATAGGGGCCGGGACCCCGGCTGCAGGCACCGCCCCCGCTCCTCCTCCTCCCGCAGCTCCGGCAGGCATTTTGCCCGTAGCTGCCGAGGTATTGTGGGCAGCCGTGTCCGTGCCGGTCGCAGCCGAGGGGTGGTCTGCGCCTGCGCCTGCCGCGGTTCCCGCTCCGTCCGTTAGAGCCGCGGCAGCTCCCATTGCTGGCGGCCGTTTATCCCATAGCGGTGGGTCCCACCACCGCCCCCGTGGCGATGGCTCCAGTAGCTGCCGTGGTCGTCTCCCATGCCAGTACCAGACCCTGGCGGTCCCGCGGCTGGACCCGCTTCCGCTACGCCGGCGGCAACGCCGGCGGCAGCTTCTACAGTCACGCCAGCAGCCCCTGTGGCCGCCTGACCAGCATTGGCAACCACCCCCGCCTGTCCTGCGGCGTCCACTGGGCCTGCGGCAGGTCCTGGTGCCACTGCTTCGGCAGCGCCCGCGGCGACTGCTCCAGCAGGAGCGGCTCCCGGGCTTCCCCCTCGCAAATCGGGGGCCATTAAAAGACCTAAATCCTCGTCTGTTGGGCTTTTGACATAAACTTGACTGATGGGATCACGTTTATCACAATCTTTCCTCTTTCCTCTCTCTAAAATCATTTCTGAGAGCTCTGCCTCTACCGGGGCTTTATCTAACTTATACTCTCTCTTCCATCCCGGACAGTTTAAAAAAGCCAAAAACAATTCGGCATACACTACTTCGTTCCATCGCTCCTCCTTATGAAGGGTCGACATAAGCTGTGTTCATTTGAGAAGAGCCAAACTTGGGCCAAGCCTCCCCTTCGAGCAGCCCCTGCAAAGGCCACATATTTATAGAGAGCCTGCATAACTCCTGCCTCTTTAAAGATGTTTCAGGGCCAGTCAAATGCCTCCAGTGCCACAAAACCAGGCTAAAGGAGATCCTTTTGGGATCTCCTCCTCTCGGGACTCGACACAACCCATGATGACTACTACCATGCAGGAAAAAACTTCCCCGCACCAGATATGAACTCGTGGCCTTTAGTTTACCACGCGAGCTCCCTCTCCGAACGCCACCACCAACTTCAGACCAGGGCGGGATATTTTAATACACAGAAAGGCATCCCTCTCCTCCCGGCTGTACCAAGCCAATACAAAACCTCTGAGCAAACACAATGATAGGCTCCACCGTCCCTGCCCTGCCTTTACCAAAGCCGCAAGGGGGGGGGGGTCCTCCACCCATTCCCCTTTAACTGTCCTGGGCTTCCGCCCGCAGACTGGGAAAACACCGACTTTGCAACAACACGGGCGAGAAGTCTCACTTCCCAACCTACCGTATTCCCCTATTTTCGGGAAAAACCCCTTTGCAACTACTAGCAAAATTACCCAAAGGAGCTGCTCTTTTATCTCACCTCCGTGTGTGGTTCTGAGGAGCTGGGCTTCTCAAGATCGGTGCGGGAATTTTCCAAAATATGCCGGCAGAAGAAGAATTTCCTGCAGAACTATATTTCCTGATCCGGAGGAGTCACAGGTCCCACATTTCCACCTTTCGGAGTGCCAAAACTGTTGCCTAAAAGACTGCAGAGAAAAAGACTCCAGGCCAATTTAGTGTATAAGATAAAGAGAGCAGGTCCTTTAATGAGTCTGTAGGCCTAGAGGAATACATATCACGCGCATCCCCTCAGACTGCGGTTCTATGATTTTATAATAAGGACCATCCAATCCCAATTTGTCCACCCCTGGTTCTGCCCCATTCTGCCCCCCAGCATGCCCCTTCGGGAATTGGGTCTGGGGGCGTTTGAGACCCCTTCTTCCTCATCTTCATCTTCTTTGCAGCACGTACAGTCCTTGGAGTTCCTCCAGAGTTCTGGGCTTGAAGGTCACTGTGTCTGTGTGATATCTCCTGGTCCAGGCCTTAAGGTGTTTTTCTACAATTCTACCTTGAAAAGAAGACTAAACACGCTAACGGAATTTTAGAGGGATTGATATGAAATGGGGTAGTAGGATTGGGTATGTGTAAACATTATGTTACAGGGTAAGGGATATAATACAGCTACATTAAAATCTACATTCACTACACATCTACTTCTAAAATCTATAAAAATTAAAAATTCAAAAAAGCTCTGAGGCATCAGATGACAAGCCAGCAAGTTTTATTTATGCTATCATTCTATACCCTGATGACACAAATTCCCTTAACCTATAATCCAAATACACAATGGCCATGGTCCCAAGCCTATGTTAAATACACAGGAAGCCAGGGAATCCCACAGGAAAATAAGGGCAACCTGAACCTTGCTGTTGGGGTTGAACATGAGAAACAATTATATCTTGCAAATGAATGGAAATAGGAAAAATTGATAGAAAAAGAATTAAAAATCTTCATAGCAACCATGACATTTTTGAGATATTAGTACTCCAAGGAATGCCAGGAGAAAAAAAAAATTAGGTGCAGAGCAATCAATGGGTCCACTTATGCAAAAGTTACTGAAATGAAAGTGTACCATACTGATTTTATTAAACCAAAAAACAGCCGAAAATCTTGTTCCCAGACTGTAGAACCATATTTCTGGCATAACTTCACTTTTACTCAACCCATGTTTGTATCTTGTTTGTGGGGAAAACGAGGTACAGAACTATCATTTGACTTCCTAATTATGGAACACAAAGTATGGGACTCGTGCACGATGGGGTGGCCATGGACAGAAAAATATACATTTTTAGACATACCAACACCTGGCCTAAATTTGTCTGCAGAAACACTGCACAATAACATCACCTTTTATAAACAAGAGTGGGCCATCACAGAAAAAATTAAAAATCAACACATTTCTTCTCTAAAGATTTACAACCTACCCCCATTGGTATGAATCTCTCGCTAGTAAAGAGACTTATAACATGACAATCTAAAGCGATTGCTAAAGAAAGCCCAAAAAAATGGGCAAAGGACTCTGATTACAGTCCATCATGATATAGAAGAAATACATCACATAATAGAACGAATGAAAAAAGATGGAGAACACCAATGATGGGACACCCTTTTTGGATGGTGTATTGGGTCTGGCTGAGCTGCAGTTCATTTCCCCACAGTAGCCCTCCCAGTGCTGTGCTTTGCATTGGCAGCTAGAAGGGTGTTGATAACACACTGGTGTTTTGGCTACTGCTGAGCACAGCACCAGCACTGTAACATTCCTTCCTAAATCGAGGGCAAGGTCCTGGGAGGGGACACAGTCAGGCCAACTGACCCAAACTGACCAAAGGGATATTCCAGACCATATGACGTCAGCTCAGATATAGAAGCGTAGGCAAGGAGCAGGAAGGCAGGCATTCATTGTCTAATGGCTGCCTGCTGAGAAACCGTTAGGTGTTGTGGTGGGTTCACCTTGGCTGAACGCCAGGTACCCACCCAGCCGCTCTATCCCTTCCCTTTCCAGCCAGACAGGGGAGAGAGTAAGGTGGGAAAAGAAAACAACACAAATTGTGAGTCGCGATAAGGCAGTTTATATTTATGCAAAAAAAAAAGAAAGCAGAAACTAGCAGTTAATTTCTACTTCCCACCACTCCTACAACTCCGCCTCGGAATGCCCCTTTGGGGTCTTCATTTGGGGGTCTTTTGGATGAAGTAAGAGTCTTCCTCAGCTCTGAACTCTTCACCTGTGCAAGGAATGCTGAGCTGGCACTGGCCACTCACCTCAAAACCAGTTTCATCTTGTCTCTTTCTCTCGGAGCCCCCCTTTATCAATCTTCAAGGTCTCCCTCAAAGCTCCTTATCACAACTCCAAGGCCTCAGTTTCTTCTAGAATCCTCATTCTAAAGTTAACCATATCTTGTCTGTAAGTTAGCATAGGCAAGCAAGGCTCTATTCTAATTTAACAGTATTCTACCTAAAATTATCTCTAGTAAGCAACTAAGGCTACAATCTTTTGTCACCATTTTATATTTTGATCACCTCTTATCACAACCCACAAGTTTTTTTTTCACCTTACACTCTCCCCTATCTGGCTGGGAAGGGGAGTGATAGGGTGGCTGGGTGGGCACCTGGCATCCAGCCAAGGTCAACCCACCACAGATGGTCACCAACGGTGTCATGAGTTAGAAAAGTGATGTTGGAATTGTTTCCCTAGTGTCCTGTTTTCCCTATCCCTCACCCCCATCCTCCACCCCCAATTTGTTTCTTCCGGGATGGGGGGAGTCGGGGAGGGGGAGGGACCGGAGCGAAGCCTTATGCGCGGGGCAGCGCAGGAGCGGGGGAAAGGGGAGGTTCCCTGGAAGCGCGGTTGCTGGGGCACACGGCTGGGGAGTCTTTTGTTCAGAGTTTTTTGGTTTTGTCCGCCGACCGGACAGAGCGGGGAGCCTGGTTTCGGCCACCTCCTTCTTTTTTTTTCCCTGAGGGGAAGTTTCTTTCCCCCCGGAACACTTCGTGGAGAATGACTGAGAGAGACCGACCCCTCTCAGAGAGAAGTATTCTGCTTTCGAGACTGTCATCATCATGGCTAGGTTTCGCAAATGAAGATTTGGGAAGGGCTCTACCCATGTTTCTTGCAAGCGCGTTAATGGCTAAAAAGGCCAATACGAGAAAGGCAAGTCCGGTTGCAAAAGACACAGCAGAAAGACTCCTTAGATGGTATATTCTGCAAGGCTCGATTCTTTCTGCGTTGTCTTTTCTCCTCAAGGGTGATCCTGCGTGCTTTCTCAAAAGCATCAGCAGTGTTATAGATGGTGTGCCTCCAGGCCTCCCGATAGGAGGCCAGAGTAGACCAGTTATGGTGATCAATATGCCCGAGGCTGAGTTGTTGCTTCAGGGAGTCCTTGTATCTTTTCTTCGGGGTTCCTCTCTTGCAGCAGCCAGTGGCAAGTTCACCATAAAGCAGGATTTCGAGACTGTACCTGTGGCAAAAAGGACTCTTTCATTGCTGGCTGCGAAGCCATCGGTGGCTGCGAGCACACATGGCTGCGAGCAGCTGTTGAACTGCCGGGACATTTTGCCTTCAGTTTCCCCCCCGCGGGTTGCCGCGGGTTTCTCCCCCCCCCCACCTGGGGAATTGGGGCTTTGTTTTGTTTCTTCTGAAAGGTTTTGATCGCACCATTTGTTGTTTATTCAGATTTTGTTAATAAAAAACTGTTTTTTTCCTTTTCCACACTTCCACCTGAAGTTTCTTAATTTCTAAGTTGTAATCTTGTTAAACTTAGACAAACAGCTACTGGAATTTTCAACAGAATGCTTCACCCTGTTATTATATTATTGATATTAACCTTTTTACTTCTCATTCTAATAATTGTATTGTATATTAAAGTTTGGGTAAATATGAAACAATTAGCCCATAGGTTACCTCCACCAATACTGGATGATCCCCATGGTATAAAATCATATCATATTGCAAAACTGTAATTAGAATATTGTGGAGTTTGAGTGACTATAGTCACGGGGTAGAAATTGTAAGGTGATAGATAAGGCCACACAAAAGAGGAAAAAGGCTTCTGATAGTTTCCTGGAAAAACCCTGCACCTGGGGAGACAATCCCAGAAACTGATAAAAGGATTAAAACAAAGAAAGGAGTGATATGGAGATAACATGGCCTTTTTCCCCAAACATCCTGGCTGCTGGGAACTTGGAAAGTGGACCCTTGGGCCACTGTCTATCACCCCAAAACTAGTTTATTGACTATAGCCACTCAAACTGCCTAAAGAAAAAGGTATAAAAAGAGATTGGACATAAGCGAAAGTTGGGGAGAAGTTCCATCAACTCTGCAGAGGTAACCAACAGGCTGCCTTTTTCTCCCTCCACCTTCTTGGGACGCCTTGGGTGAGCGATTGCTTTATACATATAGCCTAATTTTACTTTATCTCCATTATACTTTAAAACTTTTACTTATTTTTTTGTTAGTTCTTTTGCTTTAGGGCATGTGCTTAAGTTTTTGCTTTACTTATTCTTTGTAAGTTGTCTTATTTGTAAGTTGCTTTTGCTTGAGGGTGAGTGCTTAAGTTTTTCCTTTAAGTTTGTAAGTTAAGTTGCTTTAGAGCATGTGCTTTGTAAGTTGCTTTGCCTTAGAGTGTGTGCTTATGCCTGGCCTTGTTGTTGCTACATGGTTTCAGTATAACTTCTGCAGTTAAACGTTATCACCGATGACACAAACTCTATAAGTTGTCACACATTTGTATTAATAAACTCGTTATTTCGTGAACTGTTGGAGTGAATTCATTTTTAAGTGCTGACAATTTCGTCGACGGCAAAATAACTCATAGGAGAAACCTGCTGAGGGTTTTTCCTACCGCTATTAAGTGTATCAAAGGTATCAAATGTCCTGTCTGTCTCAGTGAATCTGTTAAGCAAAGGGTCTCATTAGGTGAGATGCTAACAGACTGTTTTGGACATTAAAAGGCTTTGATCTCCTGGGGGGGGGACACTGATAGACAAAAACATAAATTAATACAGGTTGGATAGAAAATTCTTCTTTTCTGCCCCTTTTAATGTGACAGCAAGTAATAAAAATCAGTCAGAACATGATAAAAAGAATCCAACATAACCAATAAATCCCATTCCCCAAAATAATGAATATAGAGCATGTGTAAGAAAAAACACAGATCCTAAAAGCTATATTAATAATGAAAGAAGCTATTCAGAGAACAGAGACACAAAGAAACATAATCTTAAAAATAATTCAAGATATTTTAATCACAAACTTACAAATAACAAAGAACTTGTAAAAGGAAGCTTTGCATTTGATTCCCCTCATCATTGCATGACTACAATACGGTACAAAGATACTGCAGTGGGCAAACAAGAAGTAAGGAGGAAACCTGTTTTGGTGCTTTTATAACAACACCTTTCGTATGTGCATAACTTTTCAAGGCTGTATTCTCCTCTGTGTTTTATGGTCTGCCTGACTCCCAGCAAGGGTCCCTAGGCATGCCTGTGAGAATCTTATCTCTTCTTGAAACAGGGGAGTTACTTATTGTCATAGGTTTACTTGTTCTAAAAATGAAGCAGGGAATTTTTCTTTCCCCTGCATCGCTGTGAAAGAAAGATGTTGAATGAGGGAGGGGGAGGGTGGTTGGGCTAGGGCAATTGACACACAAAAGAAGTAGCCAGCAGCCTTACATTCCAAACTAATGGGCCTCAGAAGACCAGGGAGGGGGGGTTGTGAGGTTTTTTTTCCTCTACTCAAGAAACGGCAGGCACTTCACTTTTGCCTTAACTCAGGGAAGGTGTGTGTGTGGAGGGGTTCCGAAATTCATTTTGTTTTCGACCAGGTCATCTAGCTGCTCCTGGCCCCAGTTTGCCTCCATTCTCCTGCGCCCTGTTCTGCCCCCAGCCCAGACCTGCTCGGATTTCATCAGAGAAACTTGGCCCATCTGTGGCAGAACCTTTGAGGGAAGAGGCCGCCCCTTCCCTCCTCCGCTCCTGTGTTGGCAGTAGCTTGTACCCATTGACTAAGGGGGGGTAATCCCAGCCAGAGCCAGCTGTCAACAGCGAGTCCATAGGAAGAACCCCTTTTTCTTCCCTTTTTCCCCTTCCCATTCTCAGTGGAGGGAGGAATCTCCATTTCGGCTTCTCCCAAGCACCAGGGCCCCCATGCGGTGACCACCAGAGCCCAACAGTGCCCCCTGCCGGCCACCACAGAGCAACTGCAGACTCTGCTGCTCCAACAGCGCCCCCTCCTGATCGTGGTTAGAATTGCGCCAAAAGGCGGAAAGCACTGAACTGATTTTTTTGAGGCAACTTTGGGTGCAGGATTATTGTTTAGTTGTTTTTGTGTTCTTTTGCTGTTCTGCCAATACACATATATCCTTTAATAAAGGGTTTTTCTTTTCTCCGTACTTCCTCAATTGGAGCCTCTTAATTTTGGATTTGCAATTGCTTGGAGGGAGGAACTTGGTCTTCCTCATGACTCATCCTCCTTAGCAAAACACTTCAGACTCAATAAACTGAGACATAATTGGCGCCCAATATGGGACTCGAAGAGAGGAAAGATGGAAAAGGAATAACTACCCTTGTGTGATTTACACACATTTTGACCTTGTAGGCACCATGATGCTAGGGGTTGTTGCTTTCCTCTGGCACATAACCATGCCAAGATATCTGTCCCATCTGTCGATGTGTTTCAGCTCAGATATTAAGACCCTCATTGCGATAAGTACCTTCGAGTTTGTGCATTGGGTTTATGACACGGTAAACTCAACACCTGTGATTTTCATCTGGAATATGTCCTCAAGGATGTACTATTGCTCTAGCCTAAGCTGCTTCCTCTGGGGATTTAAGGATAATGGCACCCATCCCTATGGAGAAATGCAGGGGGGTATATTTGCCCAACCCTCCATCCATTTTCCCTTTGGATCCAATACAATTGCCTCTGGGAAGTTTAAATTCTCTTTAGATGTCAGAGACGTTTTACTTTTTGGGCTTTTCGTGCAAGGTTATGCCATTATGGTATACCTAACATACGAACCTAGGGCCAAGAATTATCGAGAACGTGTCCAGAAGCCTGCCCCAGGGGTGGAAAACCTCGAGTGGCAGGGGTTATGGGAGGATATGGGTTAATTCCTAGAAAGTTGTTCAGCTTTGGAAGCTCACCCTCGAACAACTCCTAAACCCTACAAAAATAATGAAAGCCGTGAGGAAGAGAGGTCGTGATAGATTCATGGAGAGGCAGTTGGCAGCTGCATGTGGGGCTTTGGCCATTGCCTACAGAAAGCTGCTCGGTATCATGCAGCACTTCCAGGGAAAAGGGAAAGACAAAAACATGATGCCTGATACCATGGTGACTCAGGATACAGCCAAATCGTAAACCCTCCCTATCTGGTAACCTGCAAGAAGAATGATTTCCATTGGAGCCCCGAACAGCAGCAAGCATTTGAACAGATCAAGCAGGAGATTGCCCACGCTGTAGCCCTTGGACCAGGCAAGACAGGACCAGATGTGAAGAATGTACTCTATTCTGCAGCTGGGGATAATGGTCTTTCCTGGAGCCTCTGGCAAAAGGTGCCTGGCAAGACCCAAGGCCCCCCACTTGGATTCTGGAACCAAAGCTACACCCCAACAGAGAAGGAGATCCTAGCAACTTATGAAGGAGTACAAGCTGCCTCAGAGGTGATTGGCACAGAAGAACAGCTCCTGGCACCTCGACTACTGGTGCTGAGTTGGATGTTCAAGGGAAAGGCGCCCTCTACGCATCATGCCACTGATGCTACATGCGGTAAGTGGATTGCCCTGATCACACATCATGCCCGTATTGGAAATCCGAATTGCCCTGGGATCCTAGAAATCATCACGAACTGGCCGGAAGGTGAGAATTTTGGTCTAGCAGATGAAGAAGAAGGAGAGCAGGTGGTACAGGTTGAGGAAGCCCCACCATACAATCAACTACCAGAAGAAGAAACATGCTATGCCCTCTTTACTGACGGTTCCTGTCACATTGTAGGGATGAAATGTAAATGGAAAGCGGTTGTATGGAGCCCCACACAATGAGTTGCAGAAGCTACTGAAGGAACATCGCAACAATGAACAGGCAGACCAAGCTGCACATGCCAAGGTGTCACAGGTGGACCTGGACTGGCAGCAAAAAGGAGAGTTGTTCCTAGTACGATGGACCCATGATGCCTCAGGTCATCAGGGCAGAGATGCCACCTATAGATGGGCACGAGACCGAGGGGTGGACTTAACCATGGACACTATTTCCCAGATTATCCATGATTTTGAGACATGCGCTGCCGTTAAACAGGCTAAGAGACTGAAGCCCCTGTGGTATGGTGGACGTTGGAGTAAGTATAGATATGGAGCGGCCTGGTAGGTTGATTACATCACACTGCCACAAACTCGCCAAGGTAAACGCTATGTGCTCACCATGGTGGAAGCCACCACTAGATGGTTGGCGACGCATCCGGTGCCCCACGCCACTACCCGAAATACCATCCTGGGCCTTGAAAAGCAAGTCCTGTGGCGACATGGCACCCCAGAGCAAATTGAATCAGATAATGGGGCCCATTTCAAGAACAGCTTAGTTACCACCTGGGTGAAGGAGCATGGCATCGAGTGGGTGTACCACATCCCATACCATGCAGCAGCTGCGGGGGAGGTTGAACAGTGTAATGGACTGTTGAAAACCACCCTGAAGGTGTTGGGTGGAGGGACTTTCAAGCACTGGGATCAGCACCTAGCAAAGGCTACATGGTTAGTCAACACTAGAGGCTCCATCAATTGAACTGGCCCTGCCCAATCAGAGTCCCTTCACACCGTAGATGGAGACAAAGTCACAGAGATTCATGTGAGGGGTATGTTAGGTAAAATAGTTTGGATTAACCCTGCCTCAAGCAAAGGAAAACCCATTTGTGGCATTGTTTTTGCCCAAGGACCCAGTTGCACATGGTGGATGATGCAGGAAGATGGAGAAACCCAGTGCATACCTCAAGGGGATCTTATCTTTGGGTCAACTGGCCATAACTCTGCCTGTATCTGTATTTGTATCTACATAATTGTGAATGTGTATATAGGTAGAATAATGCATATATGTATGTAGTTCAAAGGTTTCATTTGATAGAGTCGATGGGCTGAACCTGTCTTCCCCACCCCCATAAGGATGCCTATTGGGTAAGAAACATATTCTATGCACGCTAACTGCTGTTATTAGTATCAGAGCTTGTGCTTGCTTTATAGTATTAGTAGATTGCTTTAAATATGTTTTTGCAGTCAGACACTATCACCGATGACCAATGAACCTTATTAACCTGTCACAATTTGTATTAATAAAGAATGTTATTCCATAAACTGTTAGAGTCAGTCCTTTACAGGTGCTAATAGTTGCCGGCGGTGGATAACACATTGGGAAGACCTGCTGAGGGGTCTCCATGCTGTTTGCCCCAAAAAGAGCAGTCAAATTGCCCTCCAATCTTGTGAATCTCTTTGGTGAAGGGTCCCCTTACGCTGACAGACTGGTCAGACATAAGGGTTTTGACTTTCCTGGGGCACTGACAGACAAATAAATTACTAAGGATGGAGAAAATCTCCCCTCTCTAAGGGTCAGGCAACCCCCTTTCCCCCCCCCCCCTTTCATGTGACAGATACTAAGTAAGTTTGATGATACCAAATTGGGAGGAAGTGTTGACTCTCTCTCGAAGGCAGAGAGGCCCTGCAGAGAGACCTCAACAAATGAGAGGATTGGGCAATCACCAACTGTATGAAGTTCAACAAAGACAAGTGCTGGATTCTGCACCTGGGACAGAGCAACCCTGGATGTATGTACAGAGTGGGGAATGCCCCCCCCCTCCAAAATGCAGGTTTTCCCATTCTGGAAGGGGCACATCCAGGGCTCGCGTTTCCAGCTTTTGCCCCATGTCATTAGGGAATGGGTTCCCCAAGGAGGAGCAAGTCACTCCCGGCCTCTGAGAGGAGGCAAAGGCGGGGCCTTCCCCCCTTTAACCCCTCGGGCATAAAAGTTAAAACTATGGATAGTGATTTCACTGACACAGATACAGAAGTCTCTGCGGACAACTCAGATAGCACCTCAGAGGAGGAAGGAGCCTGTGGTGGGGCTCCCATAGTAAAACCAAAAGCAAAAGGAAAAGTTTCCGCTGCAACTGTGAGGGGAGGGGGGAGAAGGGCACGTGACGCTCTGTCAGATCCAAGCCCAGTGGCTAGGAGAAGGAGGACAAAAAAGGAGAAAACTGTCATAGAGGCTCCCCTGAGACAGGCCATGAGTAACCAAGGACCAGTTTTCATAAAAGTTCCCTTTTCTCTGCTTGAGTTACAACAATGGAAGGCCTCAGTTGGGAAATATAGAGAGAACCCAGAGAAGGTAGCTAATTATGTAGAAAGAGCAATAAGAACACAAAATCCAGACTGGTATGACCTGGAAGTCATGATGGATACATTACTTCATAGGACGGAGAAGGAAATGGTTAAGCGAGCTGCCCGGTCTGGGATTGAGCTACTACTAGCATCTGGAAAACTCACAGGGGAACTTAAGGATATATTCCCTTTAGAGAATCTGAAATGGGATCCCAATTCACCAGAAAAGAGGGAAGCATTGAAACACTGTCAGGACTGTGTGGTGTATGGTTTAAGACATGGTATTCCAAAAGCAGTGAATTGGTCAAAAATGTATGAGGTGAAGCAAGACAAGAATGAATCCCCAACAGACTTCTTGAATAGGATGAAAGAGGCTATATGAAAATATACAGATGTGGACCTCAATTCAGAGCATGGGAAAACACACTTGGTCTATTTGTTCATAGATCAGTCTGCAGATGATATAAGGAAAAAGTTGCAAAAGTCAGGTGAGAAGAAAGATATTGGTGAGTTATTGGATATAGCTTGGACGGTGTATCGGAGTAGGGATCAGAAAGGCAAGGCAAAAGTGCTGGAGGTGGAGGTAGATGACTGCCACACACCCCACAAATGCAGTAACTGCCACGAACACCGCAAGTATAATGCCCACCACAGATGTTGAAAATGCAATTGCCAGCATGATAAGGGGAACGATCAGTGTTCTTACTGCAAAAAGAAAGGGCACTGGAGAAGGGATTGTCCAGATTTGAAGAAAAGTGGAAACCCAGTCCCTCAACTGACTGTGGACCAGGAGGGACAGGGTGTCTGAAGGGGACCAGGGGATTCTTCCCCAGCAGAACCTCTAGTTATAGTTAAGCTGGGGGGAGAAGAAGTTGAATCCTTGGTTGATACAGGCGCAGCATATTCTGTGTTAAATACTTTGGAAGGGAAGCTGAATCATGGTACTGTAACTGTGGTTGGTGCTACAGGGGTAAGCGAAACAAGGCCTTTCTTTAAACCTTTGAGATTCAAATTGGGAAAGCACTGGGTAACTCATCAATTCCTCTATATGCCAAACTCTCCTAAGCCTTTACTGGGTAGAGATCTATTGGAGAAATTAGAAGCCGAAATTAAATGTTGCAAGGGGGGGGAATAAAAGTCATGATACCTGACACTAAATATATTGAGGCAGATACTTTTTTCATACAGGAGAACCACAGAGAGATCCCCGCAGAGGCTGAGAATGCTGTCAACCCTATAGTGTGGGCTAGTGATTATCCTGGGAGGTCCAAACAAGCAGAACCTGTAAGCATAACACTGAGACCAGGAGCAACACTGGTAAGACAAAAACAATACCCTTTGAAGCCAGAAAGCCGTAAAAGATTAGCACCTCTAATTGAGAAGTTTCTTAAATTTGGGTTATTGGTAGAATGTGAATCCAAATACAATACCCCCATCCTACCAGTAAAAAAGGCTGATGGTAAGAACTGTCAGTTGGTGCAAGATCTAAGGGCAATCAACAAAATAACAGAGGATATACACCCAGTAGTGGCTAACCCCTATACCTTATTGACCACATTAACAGATGATTTAGGGTGGTTTACTGTGCTTGATCTCAAGGATGCCTTCTTCTGTGTTCCTGTGCATAAGGACACTCAAGAGCTTTTTGCTTTTGAATGGGAAAATCCTGAGACAGGGAGAAGAACTCAACTCACTTGGGCAGTTCTACCCCAGGGCTACAAGAACAGTTCAACTATATTTGGAAACCAACTGGCAAAAGAACTGGAGGACTGGAGAAGTCCTGCAGTATGTGGACGATATAGTAATTGCTGCCAAAAATCAGGATGAGTGCATCCAACTCACTATAAGTCTTTTAGACTTTTTGGGACTAAGTGGGTATAGAGTCTCGAAAGAAAATGAAATGAAAAAGGGTCTCCTTTCTAAGTGACTTAAGAAATCAGAAGTTTTAGCTTAGATAAAATTGTGTCCTAACCAACTAAAAGATTTGCTTTCTTGGCATAGTAGTTGCCTTTCTTTTAGGACAACAATTAGTTTCACGATGTAGAATGTAGATGAAACATAAGAACAAATAGAGAGTAGGCCCACCTGCAAGAAATTATCTTACATGCCTCAGAAAACTTGATCAATAAGAGATTGTTTTGTCAAGAAGTAAATTCAGTTGAAGATTGTTTAAGCTCATGGAAAATTCTAGTTATCTTTAACCAATGAATATATGTGTCTTAGTTGGTTCTAAAACAATTAGTTTAGGAGTTAAAGGTCAACTGGATCAATCATAAATGTTAGGAGGCCTGCCAAGCTAGAAAAAACTCCACGAAAACAACTCCCCCTGCCAGAAGAAACGAACGCGAGATGGCAATCTTGCTCCACGAATGAACTCCAAGATGATATTTGACCCCCAAATTATGACATAATTCGAGGTTGGACTTGTGGGAAGGGGTTTCGATGAATACTATATTTATACCTGAAATTTGTACTGATTCTTTCATTCATGTCTATCCTTGTGAATCCCCAGCTGGCATATTAAAGAGATGCCCGATCCAATGATTTCTGGTTGTTGGGTTTAATTCTTTTGTTTCAAAAAGGCACGGGTTGCAAAACAAATAGTCATCTATTTGGGGTTTTAAATCTACTGTGGACATCGCCGACTCAGCACAGACCATAAGGAAGCCATTTGTCATCTTCCAGAGTCCCACACCGTACGAGAAATGCAGGCTTTCCTGGGAATGGTAGGATGGTGTCGCCTGTGGATACCTAACTATGGGTTACTAGTCAAACCCTTATATGGAGCACTAAAAGCAGCCAGGGAAGGAGCTGTGACATGGACAGACCAAACCAGGGCCGCATTTAAACAACTTAAACAATCTTTAATGTCAGCTCCAGCATTGGGACTACCAGACTTAACCTTTTGATCTGTTCACATATGAGCAACTGAATGTTGCTCTGGGGATATTGTCACAGACCCTGGGAAACCAGCAAAGGGCTGTGGCTTACTTCTCCAAACAGCCAGACAATGTTAGTCAAGGTTGGTCCAGGTGTTTGAGAGCTGTAGCAGCAACTGTTATCCTGATCCAGGAGGCCCAAAAACTCACCCTTGGGCAGCACATTGTCGTGTATGTACCCCATGCAGTCCAAGCTGTGCTTGAGCAAAAGGGGGACCACTGGCTGTCCCCTAGCAGGATGCTTAAATATCAAGCTGTGTTGTTGGAACAGGACGATGTTACCCTGAAAACAACATCTATTTTAAATCCTGCTATGTTTCTGTCCTCAATATTGACTGACAGTATGCCCGAGCATGACTGTTTGCAGACCATTGAGGAGGCCTATTCCAGCAGACCAGACCTGAAGGATGTGCCTCTGGAAAACCCAGACTGGGAACTGTACACGGACGGAAGCAGTTTCATGCGGGATGGTAAGCGGTGACAACCAAGGACGAGGTAATCGAGGCAAAGGCCTCGCCAGCGGATGTGTCATCCCAAAAAGCAGAACTGATTGCACTGACAAGAGCTCTAGAACTGAGTGAAGGAAAGAAGGTAAATATCTGGACTGATTCTAAGTAATACCACAAAAGGAAATTGATCTGACAGGGTTCACCCCAAAATATGATGAGAAAGACCACCAGTTAATTATGTCCCTTAACGCTGAAATCAAAGAAAGTGGATGGGCTGTTACACCTACAGGACAGGTTGTGGTCACACCCCCACTCCTTAGGGAGATAGCTCTGCGGGAACATGAGGCTACCCACTGGGGAACAGAAAACCTTCTAAAACACTTGAAGAAGGTAGTAATAGGGACAGGTATGACCAAAGTCGTGCAATCCATTGTAAGTAAATGTGAAATCTGCAGGCAAAACAATCCTGATACAAGCAAGAGAGTGGTGCTAGGGGCAATAAAGACCGGGGACCTTCCTGGATATTATTGGCAAATAGATTTTGCTGACTTACCACCCAGGGAGGGATACAAGTACATACTAGTACTGGTTGACACCTTCAGTGGATGGCCTAAAGCTTACCCCTGTCGCACTAACACAGCAAGGGAAGTGGTAAAAGCTTTGCTTAATCACATAATTCCAAGGTTTGGGGTTCCTCCAGGAATGTCATCAGATAGAGGGACAGACTTTATTGCAACAGTAGTGAAGGAGGTTTGTCATGTCCTGGGAATTGTTTGGGACTTGCATACTCCCTACAGACCTCAGGAAAGCGGCAAAGTAAAACATATGAATGGTACTCTTAAAATGCAAATTGGTAAAATTTGTCAGGAAACATCTATGTCATGGGTTCAGGCTTTGCCTCTAGCTCTGCTGAGGATTCGCATACAATCAAGGTGGAGAGATAAGTCCTTATGAAATATTGTATGGGAGACTATATCAACCTCCGCATATTCCAGGGGACATTCATATGAGGGGGAAAGTGGACTTACAAAAGTATTTAATGGCTCTAGGCTCTACTTTACAGAAACTCCAGAGATTCGTCAAGTTATCCAGACCCATAGGATTGGACATCCCTGCTCATCAGTTCCAGCCTGGAGACTGACTCTGTGTTAAATGGTGGGAGAGTGATCCTCTGTGAGCCAAGTGGAGAGGACCATTCCAAGTCCTGCTGACCTCCCTCACTGCAGTCAAAGTTGCTGGCAAAGAACCCTGGTTTCATTACTCCAGAGTTAAGAAAGCTTCAGTTCCTGGAACAACTAGCAAATCAGAGCCTGACACTGATGAAGAGGATGTGGTTTAAACTGTTTCTTCTGTACATATTATCTGTACAGTTGGTAACTATGATTCAGGTTTGGAACCAAAAATTGCATGTGGCCCTAGTCCAAAATGTATCTAAAATCCTTTGCAAAAATGACTGCTGGATTTGTGCTCAAATTCCAACAGTTGATGATGAGGATAGCAACTGGCCTTTAATTGACATTTTGTTGAATAAGACATACTTTGACATGACCGTTGGACTTGTGGAAACCTCACGAATTGCCATCCCAGGAATCTGGAGATGGGTTACTAAGGCCGATTTGCCAATAGCCCTAAGCAACATAATTCCTGATCTAGAAAATTGTGCAGTTCCCTGCATGTTTATTAATGCTACAGGAAAGATCATTCTCCCTCCCTATTGTGATAAAGACAGTTCCATAATAGGGCTAAGACCAGAAGCTGTAATAAGAATGGCACTGACACCCTGGAGATTAATTCCTCCTCGGGGTTCAGGGTGGTATTGGATCTGTGAAAACGAAGCCTGGAAAGTTTTGCCCCTTGATAAAGATTGGGCCTGTGCCCTAGGGGCTGTAATCCCGAACATAATGATAGTCGACCAAATTGATGATCAAAGAGAATGGGTAAGAATTTATCCAAAAAGGGTAAAAAGATCCAACAATCCCCTTTTTGAACGTCCCACAGTTTTTCACAGTATAGTTAGGGCCCTTATTTCTTCTCTAGGAGTAAGTGAATTAGAAAAGGCAATTGTTAACATCTCGGTTGTTATTGAACACATTCAAAATCAGGCTTCAGATGCAACCATGGCCTTACAAGAGGAATTCATAGTGAAACAAGAGGCCAGGCCCCAAAAGAGTTAACTGAGAAATCTGGGCCTGCTAACAAGCTACTAACATCTAAATGATCTGTACTCATTCTGTTCTACTTACTGGACCAAAACTTAAAAGAATGGTAAAAGAAACATAGAATAGGCCTAGAGGTAATAAATTAAGATGCAGTAAGATAAAGTAGACATTTGAATAGAAGAAACAGGCCTGGAGCCAAGGCCTTCTCTGAGCTTCAGTGAGCAGGTTGAGAACAATAGAAGAGAAGGGAGGTCAAGTCGAGGAAGATGAGAATAAGCCCCCAGACCCATGGGAGGAAGGACGGATCTCCCACCAAAATTGAGGGCCAAGAGAAGCACCGTCCCAAGCCCCACCTGAGCTCCACCTATACTCCGCCTGTTATTAATATGTATTGATAGATGTTGTAATTACATGAATATGCATCTAATCATATATGAAAATTGTATAAAAACTGCTAATTTTGTGTGAAGCCTTCGAGTAAGTTTGTCCAGCGCAAGCTGGCTTGCTCCCGGCGCTGTTAATAAATACCTTTGCTGCTCAAAGATCCAAAAAGACTGTGAGCAGTTCTTTATACCGGATTTTTCGGATTCAATAGTTTGTCCCATGTAGTTCTACAAAACTTAATGGCCTTCACCTTTTTACTAGCCTCACAAGGAGGCGTGTGTACGGTCATCAACACCAGTTGCTGTTCTTATGTAGACCAAAGTGGAAGAATTACTAAAGATTTGGCTGCAATTCAGAAGCAAACCCAAATTCTACATCAGGTAACTCTTGATGATGTCTCACTGGGCTTTGGAAACATCCTCCACAAATTTACTTCATGGTTACTGAACTGGACCTGGATAAAACAACTGTTTATAGTAGTGATATACATAGTTAGTGTTTGTATAATAACTCATTGCATGACCCGATGCTGTAGGTGTTGGTCATCTCTTTGGTATAATGCTAGGTATAAGTGGTAGAGATTGGACAAGACTGAGTTTTCTCCATCTCTAAAGGGGGGACTGATGCCTTAAAACTTTTGGATTTTTTAAGCTTTTTGTAGATTTTAGAAGTAGTTGTGTAGTAAATGTAGATTTTAATGTAGCTGTATAATGTGCCACCCTTTAGCACAGTAGTTTACACATACCCAACCCTATTACCCCATTTCATATCAAACCCCTCTAAATTCCTTTAGTGTGTTTAGTCTTCTTTTCAAGGTAGAATTGTAGGAAAACACCTCTGTTTAAGAACATCACACCCTACGCCTGAACAACAAGATACCATGACAGACAAAAGCAACCTTCAAGCCCAGAACTTTGGAGGAGCTCCAAGGACTGCACATGCTGTGAAGAAGATGAAGATGAGGAAGAAGGGGTCCCAAAGACCCCAGACCCAGTTCCTGAAGGGGCATGTCGGGGGGCAAAACTGGGCAGAGCCGGGGAATGGATAAATCTGGGATTGGATGGACCATATTATAAAATTGTAGAACCATTGCTTGGGTGCGTGCATGTTGCGTGTATTTCCCTGGGCCTGAGGCCTGATTAAATGATCTACTCTTTTTACCTTATACACTAAATTGGCCTGGAGGTTTTTTTCTCTGCAATCTCTTTAGGTAACACACACACCCCTCCCCCCCCAAACCCCATGGTGGCATGGAAAAATTCAGCAAGAAAATCTAAACCACAGCACATTCCTGACAAAACCATGGGGAGTGTAAACTAAAGGAATGTACTTTCCCATGAGACGTTGAACAGGACATTGAAAGAGTAGAATTTTTCCAGTGACTTCAAATTTTCTGAAAGAACTGCAATAAGACCCCATCCAGGAGGTATCTTGCTGTCACAGGAAAAATTCACACTTAAACATACTGCAGGGTATACTGGGTGACTCTTTGATACTAAGGAAAGAAAAAACCAAGCCTCCAAGGACAGGTTGGATGGGGCTTTCAGCAAGCTGGTCTAGTGGAAGGTGTCCCTATCCATGGCAGGGGGGTTGGAATGAGATGATCTTTAAGGTCCCTTCCAACCACAACCATTCTGTGATTCTATGAATTTTGATAATCTGTGTCTTAGATTTGAAGTTAAAATGTATTAAAATTATTTGGTACTTTATTATCACTTTATTATTTACATATGCACAATCACACACCTAAATTGATAGTAAATGTAATACGAATTTTAAAGATAATTGTTGGGATGTTATCATGGTTTCCCAGTTTTATCATTATAAAATGACAATCTGTCAGGAAAAAACACTAAAATCAGAACTTTGATACACTGCCAGCTGCCTGCCACACTTGCCCAGGTAGATGTCATAGGTTAATTGTATAAAAAGCAGATAGCTCTTGCTGGGAGCGGAACTCAAGCTTCACATGGGGGACAATGTTGCCTTTGCAGGGACGCCCGCCATTTTGTTAGCCTGCTGACGCTCCAGTGATGCAGCTTCTGCTACGGGGAATACTAATCATTCTGATGTCGGTAAGACAACTTCGTAAATAACGCCTGAGTGAGTTGAGGATTGTCTTGGGGGTGATGCCTTAAGCCCCTATTAGTTTTTATTTTTCTAATTTTTGTAAACTTTATAAGTTTTATAAGTAGTAGAAGTAGATTTTAAAAGCAGCAACCCTTATCCCTCTACCCTGTAGCACCCTTTAGTTTACAAATTCCTTAACCCTCTTACCCCATTCCATGTATCCTACATCAATCCTACCCCCAAATCCAGTAGAAATGTTTAGTCTCTTGTCAAGGTGTAGTGGTTTGAGCCAGGTTTTCCCCCTGAAACTAAGAAAGTGGTAACCCCCAGGGGGTGGTGACCCTTGGGGCTTGACCCAATCAGTGCTCCTGCAAAATATAAACATATCTCTGGAGACCGGAAAAGAAGCAGTGGTACTTGTTGTTAGAAGAAGAGGTGGCCATGTTGTAGAGGCCACGAGGAGAAGGGGCTACGGCCCCTTGGGGGCCTCTGCTCCCCCCCCAGCCCCCGGTTGGGGGGCTGCAGGGACTCGGAGCTGAGCTGAGTGTCTGTGGCTGAGAAGCTGGGGGAGTTTCTCCCCTGTAGGAGCAGTGGGAGACGCTGGGAGCAGCAGCGGAGACAGCAGTGTCCGAAGAGCAGTGGCAAAGAGCCAACTGATAAAGACCAGAAAAGCAGCAGATGCCAGTATGCAGCTATGGAAAACACAGAGATGTCTGAGGAGAAGGAAGAAGCAGCAGCAGGAAGAGAACCGAGCCAGCAGCAGGAACAGAGTTTCGCGGGGTAAGAACTGGACAAACCAAAACCCCCAAACTCGCTAGAGACCCCTCCGAGAAAGAGGAGGGGGTGGTGGACTAAGAGGAGTCCTAAAGTGCAGTATGCACTGCTGAGAGGAGCGAAGAAGCTCCGGCCTCCTGAGAGATAAGGCAGGACGGCAAAAGGAATGTGTGTGGAGGGGGTGACCTTGGGCTTCCCCCCCTTGCTGCAGCTTCAGAGAAGCTGGCAGCCATCTTTGAGTCAGAGCATGGGAGCTCTGCACAGGGGCTTGATTTCCCCTGAGGATACCAGACTGTCACGAAGACCCCGGTGCTTCGTGATGTGACCGTGGTGATGCAACCGTGTCTGGGGTCAAGCAGCCCACGGAAAGACCCCCGTTTTGAGGACGGAGGGCCGAGGGGCTTGGAGACCCCCTCGTGTGTGCTGGCAGAGAGCCAGCAACTACTACTGCTGCCTGGAAGAGAAGAAGAGAGCCTGCTGCCTAGAGAGAGCCTGCTGCTGAGAGACTGGAAGGGGTCTTTTCTTCTTCTTCTCTCCTGGACTTTTATTTGGAGGGAGAAGAGATTTGGCCCATTGTAAATATTATTGTCATGGTAGAGATAGATATAGAGTTAAGATTGTATGCAGTGTATTATAGTATTTATTTATGTGTATAGTCTTTGTAATATATTCCTTCCCCCATATTGAGTCTCGTGTTTTTGTCTGGAAAACCCATCTCACATGGGGTTGAGATGTGGGTGGGGGGCTAGGAATCAGAATTGGATTTGGGCTTTTTTCAAACCATGACACAAGGCAAGGCCTGTTCTGTTTGTAGAACGCTTGTATCTTGGCCTAAACCGCAGAACAGTCAAGAACTAGGTGACACTGTACCCTTTGTGCTCTGAAGATGGTGATGGTGATGAAGAGAGGGCCTCGAAATGCACCCCAGACTCAATTCTAAGGGGTGGACCAGGGGGTGGACCAGAGTAAAAGTTACGGGGTGGAAACACTTGGGATTGGACAGATATTATTATAAAATGTAACATCTCAGGCACAGCCTGCATGCGTTGTATAACATCTTTTGCCTTGGCACAATTAAACCCTTTCCTTATCTCACCCTCAATTAACTGCTTCGGAGGTTTTTTTTCTTAGCACCAGCTGAGCAGGCATCAGGGGTTTGTTTCCCTTCTTTTTCTTGTCTCTTGGCCTCTCGTTTTGTTGGCTACTTCTTTGTAATAAATATTGTTTTGTTGAGCTTTCAACGATGTACTGGTTTCAGTTTCGGCAATCTCCCTGCTACAGGGGGAAAGGACGTTGGTTCACTTTCAGGAGTCCTGCGCAAAAATTACCAGTCCAACTGCCAAAATTGAATACAGAGAAAGAATCCTAGGCAAAATATGCCAGGACAGAAAGGTATTGCTTCACATTGAATGCTGTGGGTGGTCCACTACCTGCACCCAAGACCCCAAGGGCAAGGACATTCTTTTCTGGGGAAAAGTGCTGTCCTTCACTTCCCGAAATCCTGTACCGAAATTGCCAGACAGACTCCCAAAATTGAATACAGATTAAGATTCCTCCCAGACAAAAGGTACCAGGAGAGAAAGATATTGCTGCCCGTGGAGTGCCCAGGGTGACCCACTCCCTGCGAGACACCAAGGGTAAGGGTTTTCTTTTGTGGGGGAAAGGGCTGTCCTTAACTCGCAGGATACCTGCACCGAAACTGCAGGTCCGACTCCCAAAATTGAACACAGATTAAGATTCCTTATAGAAAAAAGGTGCCAGGAAAGAAAGCTATTGCTGCCTGTGCAGTGTTCTGATTGGCCCACCACCTGTATCTGAGACCCAAAGGCTACAAGCTTTCTTTTCTGGGGGAAAGGGTTCTCGTTCACTTGCAGGAGTCCTGCTCCAAAATTGCCACTCCAACTCCCAGAATTGAATATGGAAGAAGATTCCTCCCAGACAAAAGGTGCCAGGACAGAAAGCTCTTGCTGCCCATGGAGTGCCCTAGGTGACCCACCACCTGCACCTTACACCCAAAGGCTACAAGCTTTCTTTACTAGGGGAAAGGGCTGTCCTTCTCTTGCAGGAGTCCTGTGCCGAGATAGCCAGTCCAACACCCAAAATTGAATACAGATGTTGATTACTCCCAGAGAAAATACACAAGGACAGAAATGTCTTGCTGACGTGGAGTGCTGTGGGTAGTCCAAAACCTGCAGCTGAGACCCTGAAGCTAAGGACATTCTGTACCAGGGGAAAGGGCTGTCGTTTGCTTGGAGGAGCCCAGTGCCAAAATTGCCACTCCGACTCCCAAAATTGAACATGGATTAAGATTCCTCCCAGACAAAAGGTGCCAAGACAGGAAGCTCTTGCTGCCCATGGAAGGCCCAGGGTGGCCCACTCCCTGCACCTGAGACACCGAGGCTAAGGGTTTTCTTTCCTGGGAGAAAGGGCTTGCAGATGTCTTGAGCTAAAATTGCCAGGCCGACTCCCCAAATTGAATACAGATGAAGATTCCTCCCAGACAAGATACGTCAGGACAGAAAGGTCTTGCTTCACATTGAGTGCTGTGGGTGGTCCACCACCTGAACCTGAGACCCCGAGGGTAAGCCCTTTTCCTGGGGGAAAGAGCTGTCCTTCCCTTGCAGGAGCACTGCACCAATATAGCCAGTCTGACTCCCAAAATTGAATACATATGAACATTACTCCCAGACAAAAAAAGCCAGGACAGAAAGCTCTTGCTGCATATGCAATGTTCTGAGTGCCCCACCACCTGCATTTGAGACCCAAAGGCTACGGACTTTCTTTCCTGGGGAAAGGGCTGTCCTTCAGTTGCAGGAATCCTACATTGAAACTGCAGGTCCGACTCCAATAATTGAACACAGACCAAGATTATTTCAAGACGAAAGGTGCCAGCACAGAAAGCTCTTGGTGACTGTGCACTGCCCTGAGTGGCCCACCACCAGCACCTGAGACCGGAAGGCTACAGGCCTTCTTTCCTGGGGGAAAGGGCTATCCTTCACTTGCAGGAGTCATACGCCAAAATTGGCAGTCTGACTCTCAAAATTGAATACTGAGAATGATTCCTCCCAGACAAAAGGCGCAGAGCTCTTCCTGCCCATGAAGTGCCCAGGGTGGCCCATCTACAACTGATACCCCCCCAAAAAAAGCTTTCTTTCCTTGGGGAAAGGGCTGTCCTTCACTTGCAGGAGCCCTGCATCAAGATAGCCGGTCTGACTCCCAAAATTGAACATGGGCAAAGATTTCTCCCAGACAAAATATGTGAAGATAGAAAGGTCTTGGTGCCCGTGCAGTGCTGTGATTTGTCCACAACCTGCACCTCAGACCCAGAGGTTAAGTATATTCTTTCCTGGGGGAAAGGGCTGTCCTTCACTTGCAGGAGTCCTGCGCCGAGATTGCCGGTCCGAGTCATGAAATTGAACACAGACAAAGATTCCTCTCAGACAAAAGGTATAGGAGCTGAAATGATGAGGCTGAATACACACAAAGAAGTTGATTTAGGGATTTCTCCACCGATCTTTTTCAGCGTTCCCCTTTTATTCATTCTTAAACAGTACCTGGTGTTGTCATTTAGTTAACCAGAATTCCCAGGATCATCCTAAACCAGGATGCCACACATTCACACTCGCATCACGTGGTGGCTGTGTTCAGCCATGACAAAACACATGCTATCATGCAGACCATTAAGTAATTTTCCACTTTGAGAAACACAGCATTGTCTCTGTCAAAACTGCACCTGGAGTGCCCAGGGTGGCCCACCAATTGCACCTTACAGACCAAGGCGAAGGGTTTTCTTTCCTAGGGGAAAGGGCTGTTGTTCGCTTGCAGGAACCCTGGGTTGAAACTGACAGACCGAATCCCAAACTTGAATATGGACAAAGATTCCTCCCAGAAAAAAGGTGCCAGGACAAAAAGCTCTTGCTGCCCATGGAGTGGCCAGGGTGGTCCACTAGCAGCACATGAGAGACCAAGGCTAAGGGCTTTCTTTCCTTGTGGAAAGGGCTGTCGTTTGCTTGCAGGAACTCCATGCTGAAAGTGCCAGTCTGACTCCCAAAACTGAAAACGGATTATGATTTCTCCCAGACAAAAGGTGCCAGGACAAAAAGCTCTTCCTGTCCATGGGGTGCCAAGGGTGGCCCACCAGCACCATATGAGAGAGCGATGAAAAGGACTTTCTTTCCTGGGGTAAAGGGCTCTCGTTCGCTTATAGGAATCCTGCGTTGAAATTGCCAATCTGACTTCAAAAATTGAATATAGACAAAGATTCCTCCCAGACATAAGGTGCCAGGACAGAAAGCTCTTTCTGCCCATGGGTGTCCCACCAGCAGCATATGAGAGACCAAGGGAAAGGGCTTTCTTTCCTGGGGAAAAGGCTTTCATTCAGTTGAAGGAGCCCTGTGCTGAAATTGCCAGTCCGACTCCCAAAACTGAATACAGATGAAGACCCCTCCCAGACAAAAGGTGCCAGGACAGAAAGCTCTTCGAGCTTCTTGAGTGCCCAGGGTGACCCACCACCTGTATCTTACACCCAAAGGCTACAAGCTTTCTTTACTGAGGGAAAGGGCTGTCCTTCGCTTGCAGGAGTCCTGTGCTGAGACAACCAGTCTGTCTCAGTTTAATGAGACTGAAGTGTTTTGCTAAGGAGGATGAGTTATGAGGTAGACCAAGCTCCTCTCTCTAAGCAATTGTAAATCTGAAATTAAGAGGCTCCAATTGAGGAAGTATGGAGAAAGAAAAAATAACAGCCCTTTATTAAAGGATATATGTGTATTTTCAAAACAACAAAAGAACGCAGAAAACCAACCAAACAATAATCCTGTACCCAGGATTGTCCTGTCCTTTGGTGCAATTCTAATCACGATCGGCAGGGGGTGCTGTTGGATCACTGGAGGAGCAGAGCCTGCAGTTGCTCTGTGTTAGTTGGCAGGGGGCGCTGTTGGGCTCTGGCAGCTACCGTGTGGGGCCCCGGTTCACGGGAGAGGCCGAAAATGGAGGTCTTCCCCCCACACTGAGAAAGGGAAGGGGAAAAGGGGAAAGAAGGCAGGTTCTTCCCACAAAACTCATGCTGTCTGTAGCTGGCTGTGGCTGGGATTTCCCCCTCCTTCATCGATGAGCACAAACCACTGCCAAACACAGGAGCGGAGGAGGGAAAAGGGCGACCTCCTCCCCAAAAAGTTCCTCTGCAGATGGGTCAAACCTCTCCAATGAATTCCGAGCAGGTCCGGTCTGGGGGCAGAACAGGATGCAGGAAACAAAGGCAAAACCAGAGCCAGAAAACAGCCAGATGACCAGGCCGAGAAAAAAATTACCTCCGAATCCCCCTCAACACACACCTTGCCTGAGCTAAGGTAAAAGTGAAGTGTCCTCGTTTCCAAGGAGAGGAGAAAAAAACCCCCAAAAAACTCATCACCCCCCCCAGCCTTAGCTTGGAATGCAGTTCTGCCAGTTAGTTCTTTTGTGTAGATCAATCACCCAAGGCAAAACCACCCTCCCCCATTCAACATCTTTCTTTTACAGTGACGCAGGGGAAAGAAAAATTTCTGTTTGGTTTTTTAGAACAAGTAAACCTATGACACAGTCCAAAACCCAAAATTAAAAATGGACATTGATTACTCCCAGACAAAATATGCCAGGTCTTGATGATGTGGAGTGCTGTGGGTGGTCCAAAACCCACAGCTGAGACCCCCAAGGCTAAGGACATTCTGTCCTGTGGAAAAGGGCTGTCATTTGCTTGGAGGAGCCCAGTTCCAAAATTGACACTCCAACTCCCCAAATTGAACTTGGTCAAAGGTTCCTCCCAGACAAATAGTGCCAGGATAGAAAGTTCTTTCTGCCCATGGAGTTCCCGTGGGCATCCACTGTGGTGGGTTTACGTTGGGTGAATGCCAGGTGCCCACTCTATCACTCCTCTTCCCAGCTGGACAGGGGAGAGAGTAAAGTGGAAAAAACATCTCGTGGGTTGGGATAAGGCAGTTTATTTAAAGCAAAGGCAAAGCAGAAGATTGCGGGTACAAAAGTAAAGCAAAAGGTAGCACAGTTTATTCTCTACTTCCCTTGAGCAGCTATGGTCAGACACTCCCAAGAAGCAGGGCTTCAGTACACATGACGGTTTCTCAGCAGGCAGTCATTGGAGACAATGAATGCCTGCCTTCCTGCTCCTTGCCTTAACTTTTATATCTGAGCTGACGTCATATGGTCTGGAATATCCCTTTGGTCAGTTTGGGTCAGCTGGCCTGGTTGTGTCCCCTCCCAGGATCTTGCCCTCAACTGAGGAAGGAATGTTACAGTGCTGATGCTGTGCTCAGCAGTAGCCAAAAAACTGGTGTGTTATCAGCATCCTTCTAGCTGCCAATGCAAAGCACAGCACTGTGAGGGCTACTATGGGGAAATGAACTCCAGCTCAACCAGACCCAATACACCCACCAGCTGCACCTGAGACCCAAAGGCTACCGGCTTTCTTTCCTGGGGGAAAAGGGTTGTCATTTGCTTGCAGGAGTCATGTACCAAAATTGCCATATCAACTCCCAAAATTGAACATGGACAAAGATTCCTCCCACACAAAAAGTGCCAGGACAGAAAGCTCATGGAGTGCTGTTTGTGGTCCACTTCCTGCACATGAGACCTTGAGGGTAAAGGCTTTCTTACCTGGGAGAAAGGGTTGTCGTCTTCTTGCAGGAGCCCTGCACTGAAATTGGCAGTCTGACTCCCAAAAATGAATACTGACGAAGATCCCTCCCAGACAAAAAATGCCAGGACAGAATGATCTTGCTGTACATTGAGTGCCCTGGGTGTCCCACCCCCTAAACCTGAGACCCTGAGTCTAAGGGCTTCCTTTCCTAGGGGAAAGGACTGTCATTCTGTTGCAGGAGCCTTGCGCCGAGATAGTTGGTATGACTCCCCAAATTTAACACTGATGCCTTAAGGTCCTTTTAATTTTTTGATTTTTCTAATTTTTATAAGCTTTATAAGTAGATTTTAGAAACAGCAGCATGTATTCCTTTACCCTGTCCCTTACTCTTAGCACAGCAACTACACACATTCTCCAACCCCTTTACCCCAATTCCCCATATCAAATATCCCCTGAATTCCATTAGAAATGTTTAGTCTCTCTTTAAGATAGGCCTCTTCTGTTTGAGGACATCTAATCCTGGCCTGAACTGCAAGAGTACAGTCAAGAACTGGGTGACCATGTGCCCTTTGTGCGCTGAGGAAGATGAGAATGATGAAGAAAAGGGTCTCAAAGATCTCAGCCCTAATTCCCAAGAGGCGGGACCGGGGGTGGACCAGGGCAAAAGCCAGAGGGTGGATAAAACCTGGGATTGGACAGACAATATTATAAATTGTAACACCTAAGGCAGAAGGGGCACGTGCATCTTGTAACCCTATGCCTTAGAGGCACAAATTAAATCCTTTCCTTATCTCACCTTCAAAACTAAGTTGTCTCGGAGTTTTTTCTCCCTGAGTTTTCTTTTTGGCATCACACGGATGAAGATTCCTCCCAGAGAAATCATGCCAGGACATAAAGCTCTGCCTGCCCATGAAATGCCCAGGGTGGCCCAGCACCTCCACCTTAAACCCAAAGGCTACATGCTTTCTTTCCTGGAGGAACGGGCTGTCATTCGCTTGCAGGGGCCCTGTGCTGAAATTGGCAGTCCCGCTCCCAAAACTGAATATGGATGAAGATTCATCCTAGACAAAAAGCATCAGGAAAGAAAGATCTTTCTGCCTGTGCAGTCTTCTGAGTGGCCCACCACCTGCAACTGAGACCTAAAAGCTACAGGGTTTCTTCCCTGGGGGAAAGGGCTGTTGTTTGCTTCCTGGAGCCCTGAACCAAAATAGCTGGTCCGACACCCAAAATTTAATATGGATTGTAGCGTCCACGTGGACGCTGCCTTTATATAATAAAGAAATCATGGCACGCTCTCTGTGAGGTGGTAAACAAAGAGGTTTATTCAAACAACGCGCGCCTTTTTATACCTTGATCCCACGTGACTCTTAACCAATAGGAGGGTCTGGCTCTGCGCATGTCCCCTAGCTTCGGTGCCTACCTGTTGCACCTCGGGACATGTTCCCTACAATGGATGAAGATTCCTCACAGATAAAATATGCCATAACAGAAAGGTCTTGTTGCCCGTGGAGTGCTGTGGGTAGTCCACCACCTGCACCTAAGACCTCAAGGGAAACAACATTCTTACCTGGGGGAACGGGCTGTCGTCCGCTTGCAGGAGCCCTGTGCCAAATTGCCAATACAACTCCCAAAATTGAACACAGATGAAGATTTCTCCCAGAAAATAGGTGCCAGGACAGAAAGCTCTTGCTGCACATTTAGTGCCCTGGGTGTCCTACCCCCTGCACCTGAGACCTCGGGGGTAATAAAAGCCTTCATTAAAGGACTGGTCCTTATCCGTATACTAAATTTGCCTGGAGTCTTTTTTGGCTCTCCATCTTTAAGGCAACAGCTGGAGCCCAAAAGGTGGGAATCTTGGGACCTGTGACTTCTTCAGATCGGGAGATTTCATCCTGCAAGAAATTCTTCTTCTGCTGGCATATTTTAGAGAATTCCCTGCACACCGATCCTGAGAAGCCCAGCTCCTGGGAACCACACAGAGCTAAGATAAAGAGCAGCTCTTTTTGGTTAATTTTGCTAGCAACTGTAAAATCATTTTTTCCAGAAATTGGAAGTACTTGGTTAGGACTGGGGTGTGACTTTCTTGTGCGGGTCTCTTAGTGTGGTGAAAGTCGGTTATTTTCCCTAGCCCGTGGGCAAAAGTTTGACCCAGCTAGAGAGGCTAGTGGGTGTCTGTCCGGTGGAGAAAGCAGGAAGCGAAGCTACTTGCGGTTCCACCGTTGTGGAGTGGCTCGTCATAGAGGGTTTTCTCCACTTGGCGTTTCACCCAGGCAGGTGCAGTTTGATTGGCCCATCCTCAGTTAAAGGGGAGCTGGTGGAAGCTCCCCCGCAACTTCTCTAAGGTAAGGGAGGGTGCAGCGGCCGCAGGCTGCACCACTGCCTGGATTCGCTAGGGATTTTTTGGATTGGCTTTGTATGGCCAAAAGAAAAAGGGAACGCCTTCTCTCTAAGACCTCTCCCGTATAGCCTGCCCTTGCTTGAAGTTGCTGGTGGCAAGGTATTGCAGACCTTGCCTCATAATCAAAAGGGCCTGAGTTTGAACCTGGTCCCATAAACTTTTTTGCTGCTGTTTTTTTCCTGCCTAATAGTTATTATTATGGGTTGTGTTGAGTCCACAACATAAGGGATCCCAATGGGACCTCTGGGCTTTTTATTACAGCATTGGTATTATCATCAAGAAGGGAAAAAGGAGTATAGGTCATCAGAAAAAGCTCCTATAGAAATAGAGTGTTTGATCATACAGGGAGATAAAAGGAACATCATGAAAGCTATTCCCTTACCAGTCAGATCTATGCTGGTAGCCCGAGCGATGAGGATAGAGATTTGTTAGTCACTCCGAATATGCGAGGAGGGAGGCCCCCAGGTGCTGCCACGGCCACAGGACTGGTGGGCCCAGGACCTGCCCCTGTAGACACCGCGACCGGAGTGCAGGACCTGGGAGGGGTACAAGTGCAGGCGGGGCTGCAGGTCTCGTGGAGAGAACTATGACCGCCGCCGCGGGTCCAGCGGCGGCTGCCATGGCGGCTGTGAGCGGAGCGGCCGCTGGCCACCCCACGCCTGATCTCTGCGCTGCTACAAGCAGCGTTGTCACAAGCGGCACAGCCACCACTGCAAGCGGAGAGGCAGGAGCTGCCCCTACCTGCACTGCCGCTGTGGGCACTTTGGCCGCTGCAAACGGAGCTGCCGCCGCTTGGAGCGGGGGAGCTGCTGCCACCCCTGACCGCTCGGCAGCGGCTCCCGCCGCTTCTACTGCGAAAGGGGGGAGGGGGTGGGGTTCAGAGAAATCAATTTGCCAAATTTCACCTAGGAAATGCCCTTTGCTTATTGCCCCTTGATGTATTTTTATTCCAGTATTTGGGTTATTTTTCAAACAAAGTTCACATTGAGATGTGACTTGCCTTATGGTGGTAAATAAATTTGGTCCTGCCACTCTGGTCCTTAAATGCTGATAGAGTGGATCCAAGCCCCAATGAGTTTTATCATGTTCTGTTTTTACAAATTGCCACACTAATTTTTCTGGTAATGTTAACTGACCTGTTTTTAGTTGACCCCATCCACTGTCTAACAGCTTACCTCCATTTTCATGTATCCATTTATAATCTGTCTCCTGATATCCTACCTGTTGATCTGTGTCTAGTTTTTCTGGCACTAGGGCTGCTACTGGTAGTTCTTTACCCCTTGCAGCAGCTAACTTAGCTTCTGCATCAGCTTTCCTGTTTCCTATTTCTGGGACAGTGTTGCCTTTCAGGTGTCCCCAGCAATGCATTATAACCACTTATGATGGGAGCTGGACGGCTTCTAGCAATTGTAGAATCTCTTCTGCATGTTTCACAGCTTTTCCTTGGGCAGTCAATAGCCGTTGCTCTTTCCAAATTGCTCCATGAGCATGTACAATGGCAAAGGCAAATTTAGAATCAGTCCAAATGTTAATTCACTTTCCTTTTGCCAGTTCAAGAGTTCGAATGAGAGCTATTAGTTCTGCTTTCTGGGCTGAAGTCCCTGTAGGTAAAGGATTTGATTCAATTACCTGTTCTGTTGTGGTTACTGCATAGCCAGCCATTCTCACACCTTGTTTTACAAAACTGCTACCGTCTGAAAACCAATTGTCTGCATCTTGGAGTGGCTCTTCTTTGAGATCTGGGTGGCTGGAGTACACTGCTTCAATGGTCTCCAGGCAGTCATGCACAACAGGTTCAGCTGAGATTCTTCCTTCTAGGAATGAAGCTGAGTTGACAATATTAGTCACCTGAATGGTTATGTTGTCTGATTCAACCAGGATTGCTTGATATTTCAGGAATCGGGAGGGTGGCAGCCAATGATTTCCTTTCTGTTCCAGTACTGCTGATACTGTATGGGACACCAATACAGTCCTTTTCTGTCCCATTGTAAGTTTCCTGACTTCTTCTATATTCATGATTACTGCTGCTACTGCCCTCAGGCAGATGGGCCATCCTTTGCTTACCTCATCCAATTGTTTGGAGAAGTAGGCTACTGCTCTTTTATATTGCCCTAGTTGTTGAGCCAGGACACCTAGAGCCATTCCTTGTCACTCATGCGAGAACAACCAAAAGGGTTTTGTTATGTCAGGCAATCCAAATGCCGGAGCCCTCATGAGCTCTCACTTCAGCCATTTGAAGGCTTCGCTTGCTTCAGGGGTCCAGACTAGGTTACCCTTGGTTATTTTCAGCAGGTCATATGAAGGCTTTGCAATTAGTCCATACTGATATATCCATAAACAACACCAACCTGTCATTTCTAGAAAGGCTCGTAGGTCTCTCACCATTTGTGGTTTGGGTGTCTGGCAGATGGCTTCCTTTCTTGCTGTTCCCAGAGAGTGTTGTCCTCCCAAAACTTTGTATCCCAGATACATTACTTTCTCCTGGACCAGCTGAGCTTTCTGTTGAGAAACTCGATAACCACTTAAACCTAAGAAATTTAAGAGACATATAGTCCACTGAATGCAATCTTCTTTTGTTTTAGTTGCTATTAGGAGATCATCCACATATTGTAGAAGAATGCCATCTCCTGGTGGCTGTTGCCATTGCTCTAGCTCTTTAGCTAACTGATTACCAAATAGGGTGGGACTGTTCTTAAACCCTTGAGGCAACACTGTCCAAGTTATTTGCATTTTTTCTCCCACTGCTAACAGATTCCCATACGAAAGCAAATATCTTTTGGCTTTCCTGATCTAGGGGTAGACAGAAAAAGGCATCTTTTAAATCTAACGCTGTGAACCAAATTAAATTGTCCCTTAATTTTGTTAAAAGTGTATAAGGATTTGCAACCACAGGGTGTATGGTTTTAGCTATCTCATTTACTGCTCTTAAATCTTGAACTAGCCTATAAGTCCCATTTGGTTTCTTGACTGGGAGAATTGGAGTGTTAAAGTCTGATTCACGCTCTATCAAGAGTCCTAACTTCAAAAAGTTTTCAATTATTGGTTCAATCCCTTTCCTTTCTTCTAGCCTCAGTGGATATTGTTTCTTAGCCACTGGCTTAGCTCCTGGCTGTAGTTCTATTTGAATAGGAGTTGCCCATTTTGACTTACCTGGTGTGTCAGTGGCCCACACCAGTGGATATACTTGATTTATAATTTGGTCAATATCTTGATTGTTTTGTTCTGGTTTTACACAACTGTCATGGTTTGAAGTCCCAAAATCCAATTCCCTTGTTCTAGCCCCCCTCCCACATCTCAACCCAGTGTGAGATGAGTTTCCAGACACCACACGAGACCCAAAATGGGGGGAAAGGGATATATATATTACAAGACTGTACAAATAAATATATAGTATAATACATTACATACAATCTTAACTCTATGTCTACCATGACAACAGCTCATAGTCAAACTCAAGGTTGCTAATAATTGTTCTTCTTTTACTTAAAATTCAGTTTTGCCTTGTTCAAATTTAATCATAGCTTCCATGTTTTCCAGCAAATCTCTACCTAATAGGGGCTTTGATGAATTTGGTAAATATGGGAACTGATGTATTCCCATTTACTTTCCAATTTTATACTTTAGGGGTTTCAAAAAGAAGGCTTTTTCTGCTTGGCCTGTTGCCCCAATGACCTGAACAAATTTATCACTTTTAGGTATCAGTTCTTGATTTAAAACAAAATGTAGCTCCAGTGTCGATTAAAAAATCTAATTTTTCCTTTTCTTCCCCTAGCTCAATTTTAACCAGCGGGTCTGCTAGGGATAAACCAGCCGGTCCCCTTCATTCAGTATCCTGGTGAGTGATGACAACCCCTTCCGAGTTTCTATTTGCCAATTTAGGGCAGTCTCACTTCCAATGTCCCTCTTGCATGCAATAGGCACACTGATTTTGTCCCACTCTTACTTGCTGGAAAGGTAAACCTCCTCTCCCTCATATTGCCTGTCCTCGACCACAACCCTTAATATTCTGTCCTGGTATCTTTGAATTTTGAGTTAGAGCAGCCACCACAGCCCTTGCAAGTTTTCTATCTTCTCTTTTCTCTCTCTTGTTATACACCTTCCAAGCCTCATTCATTAATACTTCCAAATTTTTGTTAGCCGGATGATCAATTTTCTGTAACCTTTTTCTGATATCAGGGTTACTTTGTCCCATTAACAACCCCACCAGTTGTTGTTTACCTGTAATTTATTACCTCTAGATTGATTGTATACCATTTCTAGTATTCTTCTTAGTTTAGGTCCAGTGAGCAGAACAGAACAGCTCTTAGCAGCAGAAAAGGTGTTGGGGGGTTTCTTAGCAGACCAAGATATCTCAGTTAACTCTTTAAGGTCTGGCTCTCGTTTCACTGAGACAAGTGGAAGAACAGGGACTGTTAAAATGATGTTTAAACAGTTTTTCTGTGTGTTACCTAATCATCAGTAATTGTGAATCAGATTTAGAACCAACATTTACATTTGGCTTTAGTAAAATGAATCCAATATTTTTCATAAAAGCAATTGCTGAATTTGCACTATGGATTTGGCTGAAATTTGGCAACAAGCTTAAATTCTACATTGAGCAACTCCTGAAGATGTCTCATTAGGTTTACAGAGACATCTTCTATAAACTTCCTTCATGGTTACCAATCTGGACGTCGATAAAACAGCTGTTCATGTTAATTGTGTGTATATATATATATATATTTACATCTGCATAATAGCTTATTGTATGAATAATGTTGTAGGTGTTAGTCATCTTTCTGGTATGACAATGCTAATTATAGGTGGTAGAGACTGGACAAGATAGAGCTTTGTCCACCTCTAAAAGGGGGGACTGATGCCTTTGGATTTTTAGGATTTTTAGCTTTTTGTAGATTTTAAAGTAGCTGTGTAGTAAATGTAGATTTTTAGTATAATTATAAAGTCTGTCACACTTTAGAATTGTAGTCTACACTTACCCAACCCTATTACCCTATTTCATATTGAATTTTCTAAATTCTTTAGGTTTGTTTAGACTCCTTTCAAGGCAGGTCTTCTTTCTGTTTAAGAACATTTGCACCCCAGGCTTGAACAACAGGATACCATCATAGTCAAAGTGACCTTCAAACCTGGAAACCTTGGGGAGGCTGCAAAGACAGAACGTGCCATGAAGAAGAGGAAGATGATGAAGGACAGGGGTCTTGAGGCCCCCTGATTCCATTCCAAAGAGGCGTGCTGGGGTAGGATCTGGGGGGAGGATAGTTCTGGGATTGGATGGACAATACTATAAAATTGTAGAGCCACTGCCTGGGGGATGCTTGGGCCATTCATACTCCCTTGCGCATGAAGACCTTCATTAATGGACCACTCCTTATGTTATCTCAATACTAAATTTGCCTGTAGACTTTTTTGGTTCTTAAAGTTTAAGACAACACTACCTGAGACAAAGGACTGTCATTTGCTTGCAGGAACCTTGCACCGAGATTGCCAGTCTGACTCCCAAAATTGAACGTGGACTAAGATTTTTCCCAGACAAAATTTCCTGGGGGAAATGGCTGTTGTCTGCTCTGAAATTAGCATTCCGACCCCCAAAATCAAATACGGACAAAGATTCCTCCCAGACAAAAAATGCCAGGACAGATAAACCTTGCTGCACATTGAGCACCCTGGGTATCCCACCCTTGCACATCAGACCCAGAGGGTAAGGGCTTCTGTGCTTGAGGGAAAGGGCTGTCATTCACTTGCAGGAGCCTTGTGCTGAGATACCTGGTCTGACTCTCAAAATTGAACATGGACGAGGATTCCTTCCAGACAAAAGGTGCCAGGATAGAAAGCTCTTCATTCCCGTACAGTGCTCTGAGTGACCCACCACTTGCATCTGAGACCCAAAGGCTATAGGCTTTCTTTCCTTCGGGAAAAGGCAGTCATTCACTTGTAGGAGTCCTGCGCTGATATAGCAGATACGAGTCCCAAAATTGAATACAAACCAAGATTTCTCCCACACTAAAGGTAACAGGACAGAAAGATCTTGCTGCACATTGAGTGCTGTGGGTGGTCCACCACCTGCACCTGAGACCCTGAGGGTAAGGACTTTTTTACCTGAGGGACAGGGCTCTCGTCCGCTTGCAAGAGCCCTGTGTTGGAATTGGCAGTCTGACTCCAAAACTGAATACAGACTATGATTTGTTGCCTAAAAGAGACCGCTGAAAAAGAGACTCCGGGCCAAATTAGGGTATAAGATAAGATAAGAAAACAGAAAGCTTTAATGAGCCACCAGGCTCTGGGAATACATCTGTCGCACCCTGTGTCCAGGGGGTTCCACAATTTAAGGTGTTAACCCATCCAATACCAGGTCTATCTGCCCCCCGGTTCTGCCCCATTCCGCCCCCCAGCACACCCCTTTGGGAATTGAGTCTGGGAGAGTTTGGGACCCCTCTTTCATCATCTTCTTCTTCAGCAGCACATGCAGTCCTTGGAGGCTGTCCAAAGTTCTGGGCCTGAAGGTCATTGTGCCCATGTTTACATTCTTGGGACAGGCGTTAAGGTGCTTTCTGCAAACCTACATTGAAGAGAAGACTAAACAGCAAACGGACTTAACGGAATTTTGATATGGGAAGGGGAACAGTGTTGGGAAAATGTATAAACTACTGTGCTAAAGGGTGAGGGATAATACAGCTACTTTAAAATCTACATTCACTACATAACTACTTCTAAAGCCTATAAAAATTAAAAAATCAAAAACTCCACAGCAACAGTCCCCCCTTTAGAGACTGGACAAGACTCAAAGATCTTGTCTAGCCTCTACCACTTATACTTAACATCATACTAGTAAGATGACTAATATTTACAACACTAGCCATACAACAAGCTATTATGCAGATCTAACACCATATACAACTAACATGTATAGCTGTTTTATCCAGGTTCAGTTCAGTAACTATGAAGTAAGTTTGTAGAAGATATCTCTGTAAACCTCATGAGACATCCTCAGGAATTACCCAATATATAATTTAAACTTGTTGCCAAATTTCAGCCGAATCCATAGTGCAAATCCAGCACTCACTTTCATGAAGAATACTGGGTACATTTTACTAAAGCCAAATGTAAATTTTGGTTCTAAACTCAATTCATAGTTACTGGTGGTATTAGACAATACACACAGAAAAAGTTAAAATATCATTTTAACAGTCCTTGTAACAGTCTCTGTTGTTTCACTTGTCTCAGGAACAGAGGCTTTCTTCCTTCTGGGTAGCAAATCCAGGGTTTTTGCCAACAACTCTGACCATGATGGAGATGGTCTGCTGAACTTGGAACAGTTCTTTCTGTTTGGTTTGCAGGGGTTTCAGTCTCATTGTTTAACATAGGCTCAGTTTCTGGGCTGGAACAGATGAACAAGAGTGTCCAGTCCCATAGGTCTAGATGACACAATGAATCTCTGCAGTTCCTGCAAAGCAGAACTTAAACCATTAAACAATTTTGCAGATTAACTTTCCCTTATGCAAATAGGGAGCATGTTGTTTTCTGCTTTGGATTGTATGTGTATCTTTAATATGGCCATAGGCAAGGCCTGAACCCACATCATAGATGTTTCTTGACAAACCCTGTTTATTTGTGTTTTGTGAGTTGATGAAGTGTGACTCTCTGTCCGATGACAATCTCACAGGAACCCCAAATCTTGGAATTCCTGCATCTTGACTGTGTGAGAGGGACTCAAGCTTTTACCACATAAAGTGATTAACTGCCAGTCACAGATCTAATAGGCCAGTCAGGAGCTTACCAGAAGCAGGCTGCATCTGGATGCAACACCAAAGAGCACCCTGGCAGTGCCAGTAGCTCATCACAGGGAGTTTACACTCTCTGGACAGATTCCAGGCCTTATCAGGGGACAGGCCATCCTGCCACAGTCTGCCCCTGACTGCAGTCAATCATCTCCAACTCATGGAGTAGTAGTGCAGGTACCTCTTGCCTCCATGGATAAAAGCATCCTCATGTGTATGTGAACACTAACAAAACAGCTATATTACAATAAGGCCAGGAAGTGATTCTAAGCAAACCATTTAAGCAATCTAAACAAATTGTCCCAACAACCATGTTACTAGTTTGTCTCAAAGATTGCAGGCAAGATGCCAATCAGGTCTCAGGGCCCCATGGGAGAGTCCACAGGACCAGTGCCGTTGCAGTGCTGCAGCCGCCTTCTCACCCCTCTTTCTGCCCTAATGCAGGACTTCTCTTCTGTGAAACTCAGCCTTCACACACTCCTAGATGACACTGGATGAGAAAGCATTTTAGAGGCATAAGGTACATACATTTGATCTCGCAATCACATGAAAATCCTATGTGGACTTTGCATCAAACCATCTCTTCAGGAGGAATCCTTTTACAAGCTGCAGAAGCCAGAGACACAGATCTTCCTAACAGTGTTTACAAACTGCTGTTAAACTACTGGGACAGAACATATACAAATATGAACGTTGCAAAGTTTAAAACAATCAGTGTAGCAAAAGCGATGTAAGCTTTCAATTCTTCTGCAATTAAACTAACAGTAAGAGAAGCCTAAAAGTAACATAGGACAGAAGATAACAAGAACAAATACAATAGTCATGGCACTGTCTGGTTCTTGTATATGTACCACCTTTGGAAGTCACAGGTTGATCTTACAACAGTTCTTAACCGTGTCAGAAGCTTTTCCTTATTGGTCTTTCTTGTTTACTTACTCCTGACTCATTTCAGGAGTTCTTATTGCAGTCCAAAACTCCTTGTCTTGGTGTATCTCGCTTGCAGTTGTAAAGGCATTCGTTCACTTCTGCACAAAAGTTGTTTCCATCCGTTTTACTCCCAGCCTGGGTTTTGGTGGCACAGCTTTCAGGTCTGTCTGCTGCAATGGGCTTTCTGCAAACAGTCAACTTCTGACACATTGTTAGTTCACACTCAGAACAAAACAGTATCCCCCTTTTGGTTTTTCCCACAGCCCCCCGAGCTGAATTAGGGCAGAGACATTTACAGGTTGTGAGCCTGAAACAGACTTAGAATACAGGAGTCAACAGATAGTTTTTTCTATTCCCCCAGCTTAGCTACAAACAGAGGTCCTGCTGGGGAAGAATCCTCTGATCCCCTTCTCTTCAAATCTGGACAATTCCTTCTCCAGTGTCCTTTCTTTTTACAGAAAGAAAACCTATCATTTGCCTTATCATGTTGGTAATTGCATCCACAACTCTTGTGGTGGACATTGTGTCTGTGGCATTCCTGGCAGTTACTGTTTTTTGGGGATTCAGTCTTATCCTGCTTTACCTTATACATCTTTGACCAATTTGCTGCTTTTAGTTCTGCTACAGGATGTTTTCCCTCCTTCGAGCTACTACCTGACTCTTCACTAGAGGCCTCTGTGTCTGTGTCGGTGAGATCACTGTCTCAAGTTTCGCATTTCACGCTTGAGGGGTCAAAGTGAGGAAGACCCTGCCCCAAGAATGATCTACCTTTCCTTGGCATGCCTAGTTCCTGCGGGTATGGGGCAAAAGCTGGGAATGCTCCTGGGGGCTGCCCTCCCCCTTTTGGAATAGGAAACCCTGCATACCAAAGGGAGGCAGTCGGAATGACCGCGCCCCCCACGTACCCCCATAATGGACGGGGGTTGCTAGAGGGAAGGTAACAGGACAGAAAGATCTTCCTGCACATTGAGTTCTGTTGGTGTCCCACCACTTGAGATCGTGAGGGTAAGGGCTTTCCTACCTGAGGGAAAGGGCTGTTGTTCACTTGCAGGAACCCAGCGCCAAAATTGGTTGTCCGATTCTCAAAACTCAATACGGACAAAGATTCCTCCCCGACAGAAGGTTCCAGGACTGAAAGCTCTTTCTGACCATGGAGTATCCAGTGCGGCCCACCACCTGCACCTGAGACAGAAAGGCTACAGGCTTGTTTTCTTTGGGGAAAGGGCTGATGTTCACTTGGAGGAGCCCTGTGCAGAGATAGCCAGTCCAACTCCCAAATTTGATTACGGACAAAGATTCCTTCCAGACAAAAGATGCCAGGATAGAAAGGTCTTGCTGCCTCTGCAGTGTTCTGGGTGGTTCACAACCTGCACCTGAGACCCAGAGGCTAAGGACATTCTTTCCCAGGGTAAAAGGCTGTCCTTCGCTTGCAGGAACCCTGCGCTGAAATGCCCGTCTGACTCCCAAGACTGAACACGGACTAAGATTCCTCCCAGACAAAAGGTGCCATGAAGAAAGCTCTTGCTGCCCATGGAGTGCCCAGGGTGGCCCACTCCCTGCACCTGAGACACCGAGGCTAAGGACATTTTGTCTGGGGGGAAAGGACTGTTGTTTTCTTGGAGGAACCCTGTGCCAAAATTGCTACTCTGATTTCCAAATTTAACACAGACTAAGAGTCCTCCTAGACTAAAGGTACCAGGATAAAAAGATCTTGCTGCACATTGAGTGGTATGTGTGGTCCACTGTGGCAAAATCCCTCACTCAGCACCCTTTGCAGCGAATGAATCCACAAGAGACAGACTTTGTCCAGGCAGAACTCACTTGTAACTTTATTACTCCATTTATATACAGAATAAGGGTCTGAGCTATCAAGTCAGACCAGGTGTTACTTATCTGCACACCTACCATACAGACACTCCTGTGGCCACCTTCAGCCACAAAGAACAATCATGCTTTCCAGCTTGACCTTGCAATCCTTTTCATACACACACTAATCTTAGCTCTGGCTGGCTCAGGACCACAATATTTGTGCTTTAATATTTTCTTCTTCTATTATCTAGGTGGCTGGTGTTGTCGTGTTTAGCTGCTCCTACATCTCCCCTTTTTTTGTTTTAGAACATCGGTTTCACAATGAGAGCAGCCAGCACCTTAGCTTCAGTTCTTCTCATTTTCTTGATTGCTCCCCAGATGATTCACAGGACTATAAGAAAAAACAAGAGAAACACACATCTGTCATGGGTTTAACCTGTAGCTGGGTTTTAGTAGTGGGGGGGGCTATAGGGTGGCTTCTGTTAGAAGCTAGTAGAAGTTTTCACTGTCCTATGAAAAGCCAATGGCAGCCAGTTCCAGGAGGGATTTCCTGCTGCTGGCCAAGGCTGAGCCAATGAGATGCGCTTCTGTGATAACATATTTAAGAACAAGGGAAGAGAAGGTTGTTGCGCAGAAGAAATTCCAGTCCGGGAGAACAAGCAGTCACCAAGGTCAGTGCAGCCGGAGGGGGGGGGAAGGGGGGAACTTCCCCCCCCCAGATGCAGGGCAAAGACTTAGAGCTGAAGCCCCTGCAGCCCATAAAGAACCACTGGAGTGCAGAAACCCTCCTGCAGCCTATGGAGGAGTCCATGCTGGAGCAGGAAAATACATGAAGGAGGCTGTGACCCCTGTGGGAGTCCTAAAATGGAGCAAAGTCCTGCTGGAGACCTGTGGCCCGTGGAGAGGGAAGCCCACGCCGGAGCAGTTTTTTCTGTGTAGGACTTCTGGACCCCGTGGGAGACTCACGTCGGTACAGCTCAACCCATGAAGGACTGCACCCCCTTGAGGAAGTCGTCCACGGGGCAACAGATTGAAAAGAACTGTTGCCCGAGGGGTGGATGGACTCACGCTGGAGAGGTTCATCAAGGACTGTCTCCCGTGGGAAGGGACCCCACGGGACAGGGGAAGGACTCAGAGTTTTAGCCCCCCCGTAGTCCGTGGTGAAGACCATGGTGGAGCAGGCTGCTCCCTGCAGCCCATGGAAGGGTGATCCACAGGTGCAGCAGATTTGGAAGACCTGTTGCCCTGTGGGTAGACTTCTCTTCCTGCACTGATGCAGGGGGAGGAGGGAAAACATGGAAGGAAGGAGGGGTTGTTGCAGGATACAAATTGTGTGAACAATTTCTATTGCATTTCTGTAGGCCTTGCTTGACATGACTTTAGAAGTTGTAAGCTGTAATGTTTATACTTATAGACTGTGTGAAAATATGTAATGTTTATACTCGTTAACTGTGTGTCTAATTATAAGGTTTGAGAACATAGTATGTTTATAGCAAGAAAACCTTGAGAAAGTACAGATAAAGGTACACCTGCAGATTTTAGAAAGCCCCTAATTATGAAGGCCTCTACATGCCAAGTATGATTTCAGGCCGCGTGGACAGAACATCAGGTCCAATGAACTGGAGACATGAGACGTGTGTACAGACTGAGCTATCCAATCACCTTGTTGTAAGCATGTGCCCAAAACAAACTAAACTGTATAAAAGTTGACTTAATTAAATAATAAATTGAACATATGGCCGACCAAATTGGTCTGTGTGCTTTATGTTTATGCCCCTCCATTGATAAAGGGTGGTTGGAAAGTGTTTAAGACTGTTTTATTTTTCACTCTTTAGCTCTTATTCTGTTAGTAATAAATTTAAGTTTGATCCTCACTCTGAGTTTGTTTTGCCTGTTAACACTCACTTCTTTCAATCCTTATCTCTACTCATGAAATTCCTTTGCTGTTTTTTTTCTTCCTCTCTCCTCTGCCCAGCTGCAGAGGGGAGGAAGGAGGGTAGTGGAGTGGTTTTAATAGGCCCCTGGCATCTGGCTAGGGTCAAACCACGATAACATCCTTTCCCTACAAACTATTTGTACTGCAGTTAGCATATAAAGGATTAGTTGCATTAATCCGATAGCTATCATTAACTAATTTAACATCTAAATTACTTGTTGCAAGAGAAGTATAAAATCATGAAGTGCAAATCATAACAGAATCATTATGCCAGCCAGTAAAATTTAAACTATACAAGGTTCCATTCTCTTCCTTCAATTAATGACCCAGCAGGAGTCACATATCCCCTGTCCAGGTAGAATCATTATTTAAAATGGGTACTTCTGGATCCCACCATGACAATGATCTAAAAACAGGTGGGTTTAGAACATGAGCCCAATAATGCTGTTGACCACTGGCAAAACAAATCAAATTGAAAACCATTGAATATTTCAGGCACTGTCTTACTTCAATATTTTTGGAGACAACAGCCAAATAGGCTAAGTAGGTGTTAATTGGATTGGGTTCAGCACCTGCCACTGCCATGATAGTACTTGCTTTTTGGTGCAACTTCTTCAATTGGCCCCATGTAATATCAGGGATGTCTTCAGTCCTCTTCCTCATGGTTTCTGCTGCAATTACAAGGTCTGCTTTTTGGGCACTGGATTTTCAGTAGAGTCTTTCCAGCTCATGATATGGTTTGATGTTGAAACAAAAGAATTAAACCCAATGACCAGAAATCATTGGATCGGACATCTCTTTAATATGCCAGCTGGGGATTCATGGGGGTACTCTGCCATGCATGAATCAAAGAATCAGTACAAATTTCAGATATAAATACAGTATTCATCAAAACCCCTTCCCACAAGTCCAACCTCAAATTATGTCATAATTCAGGGGTCAAATATCATCCTGGATTTCATTCGTGGAGCAAGACTGCCATCTTGCATTTGTTTCTTCTGGGGGGGGGCAGTCGTGTCTTCTTTCCACTTGGCAGATTTCCTAGCATCTATGATTGATCCAGTTGACCCCTGACCCCTAAACTAATTGTTCTGAGACCAACTAAGACACATATATTCAGCATTGGTTAAAGATAACTAGAATTTCCCATTAGCTTAAACAATCTTCAATTTAATTTACTTCTTGACAAAACAATCTCTTATTGATCAAGTTTTCTGAGGTATGTAAGCTAATTTCTTGCAGGTGGGCATACAGTACGCTCTCTATTAGTTCCTATGTTTCATCTACATTCTACATCGTGAAACTAATTGTAGTCTTAAAAGAAAAGACAACTGCTATGCCTGTGGCTTTATTAATATAATAAATAAACCCACACGACCCGGTTGGTTGGAGTCCCAACAACCAAATCCGTTTATTGGAAGCGAACAGCATCTTTTATATGCACTTTAAAACAACACGTGATTCTTTTAACCAACCACCATGGGACTTGCCACTGCCCATGTGTGTTGGAGTACATTTTGGGACTACATCTCCCAGGGTGCCTCATCCAGCATTCCTAAAACACATTGCCTACATCTCCCCTGGTTTTATTATTAAGACGAATCATAGAACAGTGCAAATAATAGAACAGTACATGCTTAAACCTTGTAAAACCTTTAACAATTACCATTGTGTCACAGTGACTCAGCTCACTGCTTCACCCTGGTTCTTCAACAAACCTATTTCTTAGAATTTTTGTCTTTAACCTTTTGAACCTGTTTGATATAAACTTGAACCTTTATTTCCCTTAGGGGTGTAGTGTAACTGGGATAAACAACAACTTTATTGATCTGAGGGTTTTTTATAAAACTGGGTGGTACTTATGTAACTGGGAGAAACAAGAAACATTAACCTTTATTTGTCTAAGGGTTTGTGTAGAACAGGGAAAATTCAACTTTATTTAAACAACAGGGTTTATTGGGGGGTAAATGTTATGAACTGAATTCTTCTAATATGACCATGTGGGTGAGGTAGTGTTACCTTTTTAAGGCTTAGTGTTTAAAGTGCTTGTACTCTCACACAATTCTCTTTCATTCACTAATACACACACCGGCAGCCACCTCATTCTTTCTTCACATGCACACTTATGGCTTTTAATAAGATTCTGTATTTTTGCCACATTGGTCATTTTCATTAGTAAACATCAGTTATGTGTCTTTGTCTGCAGTTTCTTCAATTATCACTCTGGTTCTTGCTGCTGCTGTGAAGGTGTACCTATATAGGGTTTGACACACCTGGAGGGAATCCATTTTAATTCTTTACCTGTAGATATGCACGCATATCCCCTCCCCCATGTCACGAGGTCCACCGGTCCCATCCATTGCCCTGATATTAAGTCTTTTACCATGACCGGTGGTTTGGGAGAGGAAAATGCCTGAGGTCTGTGTTGTCTCTCATACCAACTTTTCTCTGCATTGTCACAATTTAAAAAATTTATGACATACGTTGCCTTCCACAGATGTTCCTGTGGACTACAGATGGACTCCCCCTTTCTTTGTCTTTTGAGCATGTCTTTTAGGGTACAGTGTGCTTTCTCTACCATGACCTGTCCTGTGGGTGAGTGCGGTATGCCTGTGGAGTGAGAGATTCCTCAGTCTGTTAGGAAAGTTTTGACTTTTGCTGAAATGTGTGCTGGACCATTGCCAGTTTTGATCTTTTTTGGGGTCCCTAGTGTTGCAAAGCAGTTAAGCCAGTGCCTTATGACATCTTTTGCCTTTTCCTCAGTATGTGCGGTGGCAGTTATGTATCTGGAGTGCGTGTCGACTGCAACATGAACATATTTCAGCCGACCAAACTCAGCTATGTGTGTGATATCTGTCTGCCATACCTCATTAGCTATCAGTCTCCTGGGGTTAACTCCTTCCTGGGATGGCATTGAAGTAATTTGTTGGCAGTCTGGACATGACATGACTATGTCTCGAGCCTGATTAAGGGTGATTTGAAATTGTCTCTTCAGAGAACGTGCATTCTGGTGGAAAAATGAATGAGACAATTTAGCTTGTGTGGGGTGAAGTCGCAGCCCCACAATTGAAGTTTGAAAGGTTTGAGGAATTGCAAAAGTTAGGCCGTGTTCCATGGGAGCAGTGGAGCTAATTAGATAGTTTCCATGGACACAGCCTTGAGTTGCAAAGAGTACAAGGTTAAGACTGGTAATGTGCAGGTGTTTGAATTCCTGGGTGGTTTTGTGAGAATACGTTTATGTTGTGTGTGTGGGAAAGTAGAGGTTAGCAATCTCAATAAAGGCTGCCTGCTGTGCTGAGCAGACAGACATCTCTCTGTTTCATCACCCTACTGTGTCTCATCACCTTACTGTGTGTCGTGCGTCTTTCTTTCCCCCACGGACCAAGACCTGACGACAGATACCCAACGACAATGGTACCCCGTGTGAGGAACCAGAAAAAGACTGTCGAGTATTGCCCGTGTCGTCTGGGGTATCACGACTGGACGTAATTAGGTTGCGGGGCGAGGCGCAGTGAGGTCTTGGTACTCAGGAGCTGTTTAGCAGCGGGGCGCTGCAGGATCCGGGTCCGATTATTTTTTCACACCTGAGCGCAAGTGTTTCTGCCACACTTGGAAGGCATAAGTTGTCTGGAGAGCCCAAGTGCATCTGGCACTTGGTAAGGCACAGGTGAGCTCATGAGAATTTTTTTCCTAGTCACTATGGGGGCAGACCATGAGTGCAAACGAAAGGCGTGTTTTTATCGCCTGGAAAGTTTTGTTACGGCGTCTTGGTGTTAGACGCGATCAAGCTAAGTTACTGTCGCTTGTTACTGTTGTGTCCGGAATGGGAGAGAGGCTGCTTTGCCTGGGAGGACATTAGAGTGCTAAAGAAGAGGGGCCGGGCGAAGCCGAAGGGAGCAGAAGCGGGATCGGAGGTCACGCAGCGGGGCCGGGGGCAGCCGAGCGGCCCCGTCAAGATGAACGCGGTGTTGACGGTCCGGCAGTACGTGTCCCAGATAATCAAGGACAGCAACGGCATGAATGTGCTATTGAGGGACCGAGAAACGATCTTGCGAACGCAGTGACTGATTTTCACCTTAAGGAGCTTTCTACGTGTCCTCCGGACGGTATCGTGGCTGTGCACCCAGTGCCGGGTTCACACGCCATGGCTCCGGGTGCCTGCGGGGTGGCACCGTGTCCAGCCTCGGCGCCGCCGAGTCCGTCTGTGCCTGCGCGGGCAGTGGCAACCGCGGCGCGGCCCCGGCGGCAGCGGCCGCGGCCCTGGGTGCCGGCGGACTGGTAGAAGCTGCGGTCCCAGGCACCGGCTCCGGGCGGAGCGGCCCCGGCCCCGGCCGCGACCCCGGCCCTAACCCTGGCCCCGGCGTGGCGGGCGGCGGCGGCCGTGGCGTCATGTGTGGCGCCGGCCGGTGCACTGCCGGGGGCTGCAGACCCGGGGGGCGGCAGGCCAGCGACATCGGCAGCGGCTCCGTGCGCGGTTGCGGTGCCGTGCGTGGCCCCGGTCGGCGCGCTGCCGGGAGGCTGCAGAGCCGGGGGCCGGCGGGATGGCTGCGGCAGCCCCGGCTCCGAGCGACGCGCCCACGTACGCACCGGCGGCAACTCCGTGCGCGGAGGCGACTCCATGCCCGGCGCCCGCGGCACCGACCTCGGGCAGCGCTGTGACTTGAGCGGCACTGGCTACGGGTGGCGCGGCATCGGTAGCGATGGCCGCGGCCCCGAGGGCCGGCGCATCGGACGACGGGGGGGTCTGTTTCCCCCGCACTGCTGACAGCCATGGTCCCGAGTGGTATTAAGGGGGGTTATCCCTCCCCCTTCAGTAATTCTACTTTCGCGGCGGGTGTTTCCCCTGACAACCCTCCTCTCCCTTGCAGCGTGCCTGCAGCAGCGCTGACCCCAGGGGGGTGGCGGGCTGGCAGCGGCGGCCGCAGTATTAGGCGGTGCAGTGGGGGGACTGTCTGTCTTCTCCCCAGTTTTACACCACCCCCACCCCCCACCCCCCTCCGAACGTGTCCATCTGCAGCTGTTCCTCTCCTCCTATGTATCGTTCTTTTTCTGCAGACCACATACCTAAAGTTGCGACATGAGGAGAGCAAAGGCAATTTGACTCCTTGATTTTTCTCCGAATGAACCCAAGCTCTATTCCCCCTCCTCCCCCTCCCTCCCTCCCTCCCTCCCTCTCCACGGGAGACGCGGGGGCGCAAAGAGCGTGAAAAAATGAAGAAGGGAAGACAAAAGGGGGTAGTCCTGCCCCCTGCAGAAGTCGTTCTGTTGCCTAGAGATCCTGGTTCTTTTTGGGAAGGTGTACGATAACAGGCTACCCTGAGTGGAAACTGGAATGTTAGTGATAAAATAAGGGTGTCCTTGTTCTACGAAACAGTTTTGAAACTTCCCAGGATGGTATTGTTATCAGTAACAAGAGCAAAACTCTTTTAAAGTTTTACAAAAG